>NW_027281464.1:0-292500 GCF_046629955.1 Centroberyx affinis
ATAATATTATTTAACTAGAAATTGTTCAGATGTATACAAAAAAGAAATAAAACATCAGGCCTATATAATCTAGCTGGTGTCCAAATATAAGAGACAGACTTTAAAACAGACCATAAAAGATCTTTCATGTCCATGACCTACATTCAAAATGAACAACCGCCAATTCACACAAAATATATTTTCAGAAAAACATTAATTGATGTTTTTTTGTTTCCTTAAAAGACCCTATCCACGTAGCCTTTAACTTAGATCAGTTTGATATTACTGTGAGGTATAGGCCTACCTACCTAAAGTGAGTTTAGGGGGGTTTAGACTTCCACGACATCCCTGTTTGTCACTGTTAAGGAAAATATGATATATGTAACATTACCCATTGTGGTGGTGAAATGCATAGTGCTACTGGCGTTTCAGTGTGGCATACTGTGTTAAATTATTGTAGCCTATATCTGGATTTAGCTTACTTGTGCACATGCTATAAGACACAATCTTGCCAGTGTAAAACATTCTGTGTCAGTTTTAGACGCAGTTGTGGCACAAAGTTGTCGAGCAGGCGGTTAAATGAGGTTGTTGCCGAAGATGAAACTTTAATGATCCCTGCAGGGTAATGGGGCAAGATCGGTCTATGAGACAGGGGCACACAAAATCAACTTGGTAGTGGTAGGCTAATATGAAAGCATGTAGCTCCATTCCATTCCAATTAGCCTATCATTTAATTAAGAAACAAGCAGCATTTACTCCTCATCACATTGTGCCTTTAACATACTGGATAGCCTGACTGCCAATCAAATCGTAAGAGTACTTGAATCGTAAGAAAGAAATGTCTTCACTCAAAAAATAAATAAGCCGATGTCTGGGCAGCGATGTAATTATAGCCTACTGAATCGATGTGAAATTAGTTTGCACACACACACTTTCGGCGTATGTATAAGCATTCATTATTTTTTTTATTTTTTTTTTTTTTACAATATTTGCATGCTGTTTCATTGGTTCCCACACAACGCCGTCTGGTTTATGTTAATTTGCTTTCACGTCCTCTTCACAAGGAGGTTCTATATTAACAAGCTTTGCCCGTCCGCAACCTACCCCCACAGCACATGATTGACGGACATTTGGACCAATCACAGTTCTGATTTTTCTGACGTACACTCCATCGGGCGCCGCGCGTAAGGCGACGTCACGCAGAGGAAGCGGAAGTAAAGGTGGAAGCCGTGAGCCATGTTGTGTTCTTCTTGAATGCTGTTTTTTTTTGGTACAAATCCAGCCTTCCAGCGAGTTGGTAAGACAGTATTCCAACAATAGCTTCTGTGTTGTGTTTTCGCAGTTTGTTGGAAACTATGAGAATGCCAAATAAGTTTATTGTTGTTGCTTGTATTTCCTTCTTGCATCTGGATGACCAACGGACAATTTAGCGAACGTCTTAGCTAGCGAGCAAGCAAGCTAAACAGTGATGTGTGTTGGCCAGAGAGATAACTTAATGTTACAGAGATATAATATCTAACTAAGTTATTAATACTACATACTACAATATTTAGTATTTAGTAGGTCATTTGTGTTGGCGCTACACTTGTCAGTCTTACTAATCAGTTTTTGTAACGTCAGTTAATTGTTTCCTTCCTACCAAATGCCTGTCTACTTTTTATTTTTTATTTTTATTTTTTATACATCTTACGTTACAGGTGTCACCATGTCAAGGGTGCCGATGGGCAAGGTGTTGCTCTGGAATGTAATCCGCCACACAGATGCCCACAACAAGGTGTGTATGTGTGTGTGCATGAGAGAGAGAGAGAGAGAGACACACACACACAAACATACCCATACACACAGTGATACCAAGTATGATATCTATCTTGATGCTTTGGATATTCATAGTATTCTGTTACATCAACACACGGCTATCTTGATAGGAAAATAACAGGTGATTATTGTTAAATGACCGCCACAGCCAGTGAGCTGTGTGTATGGTAGGAAATGCATGTGACATCATGGGAATACTATGAATATAGTTCTTAAGCTTCAAGCCAGCAAAGCATATTGAATCGAGAGAGAGAGAGAGAGAGAGAGAGAGATAGAGAGAGTAGCTATGTATTTGTGTGTGTCTGATAGTTTTGTTGGAGCAGTTGTTTATTTATGTACTTACTTTTGTTTGACCCGTTGCAGATCCAGGAGGAGTCGGAGATGTGGAAAATGAGAGACTGGGAGAAGCAAACATCCCACCACAAAAATGTGTCGGCCACAGATTGTATGAGGTCTGAACAATGAATATCCCATTTCTATTTGTGCCACCTGGACACGAGTATCACCAAAGCTTATTTAGGATCATGTTTCATATTGTAGCCTAGGTTTACAGGTGTTATGTTGGCTTGTTGGTTCATTGATAATAGTGGTTGTTTTTCAGGGGCAGTATGCACTGTGATCGAGTGTCAGATTCTTCTAGAGACCAAAGTCGAAGTAGAGAGCGCGCCTCAGGCCACGATGACAGAGAGACTCGGTACTGGACTCGCAAAATGTACGAGTTTAAGGCCAATGATCCTGACAGGTACATGGCTAAATCTCCATCCAGATATATTTTCAGTTCCTTGTACTGGTAGGCAAATAAGGTACATATGAGTGTCGGAGAGATAAATCTCTGAGGTGAATTTGATTCCTTTTATGTTCACACTGCAGATGGGGACACAGTGGTTTCAAGGAGCTTTACCCAGAGGAATTTGAAAGCGATTGGTAAGAAAATATTTTGCTATTAACCTCTTCAACCCTGCTGGTGGGAAATGCATGTTGTGCTCCCAAGCTTTGTTCAAACCCACATAACTTTATTTTAAATTGTAGACAAGATACCAAATATGTTATGTTGAATGACATGGAAATGTGTAAAATGATGCGTCTAGATTTTTCCATTTGATGTAATGGTGCAGCCATAAAAAAATACACAGAAAATGTATATGACATTGTTGTACAGTGTGGGAAAGAAAGATTTGTTTTTTCTAACTTTGAAGCTACTTGAGTTCAAGGGCTTATGTATGAGATCCATCAGGCTATTATTGGAATTATTTGGATCCATGAACATAGTCTCTCACTTGGCTGCATTTGTTTGTCGGTCACGGAACATAGGCTGCAGGACTGCACCCATGTTATCAAGAGATCAAGACTCAATTGTAATGTGGATGGGTTGCCGCCAGGGGTGGGGGGTGGGGATTAATTGTTGTGTATTTGTTGTGTGTGTTGTTGTTATCCATATCAAACAATAAAAAAGTTGATAACAAAAAAAAGAGATCAGGACTAAAGTATGTGTGTGCTTGACATTTTAAAGGCACAGTTTTTCCCAATGTCCTGCTTACTACATAGTTCTATTGTTTTTTTTTTGTTTGTTTTTTAGTGAAGAAGCCAGTGGCACAAAAAAGAAAGGACGGCACAAAATGAAAAAGTCCAAGTCCAGCACAGAAACGGCCATATCCAAACGCTCGAAAAAATCCTCTCGAAAGAAGAAAAAGAAAAAGAAGAAGAAGGACGAGGAGGAAAAGCGAAAGAGAGCGCGGTGTTCGAGCAGCGACAGCAGCAGTGATGAGAGCAACGCCGCCAGATGCAAGCAGGGGAGGAAGAGGCCTAAAAGCAAACATAAAAACAAGAAGACTGGGAGGAACAGAGGGAGAGGAGAGGACAGCAGCTCAGAGGAAAGCGATGATGAGGGAGAAAGGGAGAGAAGGACACACTCTCGCAGGAAACGAAAGCAGGACACCCACAAAGGCTCAGACTCAGGGTTGGACTCACAGAAGAAGAGGAGGAGGAAAAACTGGAAAGGAGCAAACGAGGAGAACTCGGATGATAGCTCTGGAGACTGAAACACACACACACACACACACACAGAGCTCAGGTAATGACTAGGAAACGACTGTAGGTTCCTTTTGTTCGTTTTATCTGCACAGAAGGCTTTTCTCTGCAGTGCTGTTGAGTGTTGTACTCGGTTTGACATCGACAAACCTGTGCTGTCAGTCCGCTCCATGGGCATTCTTCGTAGCAATATCTCATCACCTCTGCAGAGACCTGCAGCACGCTGTAGTGAGAGTGAGCTGTATTCTGCAGGCAGTACCAGGAGGGATTGTGGGGGATCCACCTCCTGCCTCATGAAGTATTCTGTCAGCAATGGGCTCATTGATTGATTATTGACTCTTGTCTCAGACTGTCTGTCTCACATGGAGTCATTATGTCCTGAAATGCCCACCTTTTCTTTTTTTTGGTGGCACAACTTTTAAACGAAACAAAAACAAAGGCAGATTATGCAAGTTTCCTCACCAGTTATGACAGAATTAGCATTTGCTTTTATTCAGTATTGGGTTTTTTTTTTTACTTTTGTAAATTACTTTCATACTTGTGTGCAACACAATGGCATAGGTGATAAACATCTATTTTGCTGGTTTTGTAAGTTTTTGTAATTTAACAATGGAATACAAGTTTTTCATGAAACACTTTTTTTTTCTTCTTTTTTTTTACATTGGTCATCCACACTTAAATGGTCATAGCTCACAGTAGCTGATATTCAAATAGTAATTTTGCCTGAAGGGTCAAATATGTTTTACATTTTCACTTGTGTCGATGCAATGTTTTCATTTGCTGTTTAAACACAGAGAAGCTTGGGATCGGTGGTGTCACCCATCTGTTTAGACAACAAAATAGATCAGTTCAGAGCCAAACACAGAAAGTGAAAAAATGTAATGCGCTGGCAGTGTAAATCCAGATAACTCAGTTAATTATTTATACTTTAATACCTTGAAATAATCTCAGGCATACGGAAAATTTCATTTCAGACTTCAAACCTTGTGATTTGTTTGCCAAGCTGTTTGTAATGGAAAATATACAGAAGGCTTCTTCTTCTCTGTAGGCCATCACGGATCAGAGGGCTCGCTGCAGTCCTGTCCCAGTTTGAACATGCAGTCTTTTTATGTTGCAAAACATATACTTAATAAGCTGCTACTCATGAAAGTGAATAAATTAAATTTGTGATTTGCAGATTCCCTCTTCTGTTTGACACATTACTGTAATCAAGAGTATCAGATTGTGATCCCTGGTCTTACAGTTGAGATAATGTAGTGCTTTGGGTGAATGATGCGTCTGAGAAAAAAAAAGCTAGATTGTTGACTCGGTAACACCATAACAGTACTGAACATACCAACTGTACAGCATACTGTAGCATGGAGTAGCTGACAAAAATAGCAATGTTCAAACCATACTGAAGTCCAACTGCTGAGTCACATCTAACATAATGTTGTCTGCTATTGGTCAGTTTTTACCATCTCACTTGTCAACATTTATACAAATATACATTCATTTAATCAAATCAGTTGTCAACAGTTGACACAATGTTAAATACATTGTCAAGGGGTTAGATAACTTATTTGGCAACAGGTCAACTTGAACCAAAATTGAGAATGCAATATTTTTGTGTGTACATTATAACTGCAAATAACTAGTTTAAAAACTTCCACTCAAAAAGCCATCCTACAATACATACAGTATATAATCTTGGTCCTAACACAAAGTGTTAATGTCTGTATCGGCAGAAAAATAATGAATGTCTGTATGTATGTCTGGTCATCTGGTTAAAATGGCAGAATTCACAGGAAGAGTGCTTTTTTCCACACATCTGTAAGACTCTAATCTACTAGTGGAACACTTTGCTAGAGCCAGTAGAAACTTTCCCTCTCCACAGAAATATGATATAAAAAGTGGCTCAATTTACCTCACTCTCAGCATATAGACAATGCTAGGATATTCTGGATGTACTGTTTTCTGAGTTTTTCATAAAAAAATAAAACTAGAAATTATATGAGTAAACTTTTTTTTTTGTATTAAATTAACAAAAACTTGGACCGCTAAACCGCTAAACTTGGATCAGCATTTGGCCTTCAGCATAGTTGGAATACAGTTGGTTGCAATTGCCATGAAGTATGTTGATATTTTTCGCACACTGCATACTAGAGTATACAGTATGGTTAGTAGGGAAAGATTTATTAGGATTTTATATGTACTGTGTTTTCAGATACAATACTGGACTTTTCAAACACAGCATTATTATGCATGAAATATATAATGGAATCTCCCATGGAAAATTCACCTTTACCTAGTCAAGGCACAACTTTGCAGCCACTCAGAACTGCTGATGAGACACAACATACTTTTGTTTTACCCTGATGTTAGCTAGTTTGGCTGCTCTGGCCAATTTTCAAGACTCAGTGAAGACTGAGCCTCCTACCTAAGCAGATTTTGTGTTGGACAGAATGAATAGTGGTTATAGATATGATCGGACAGATATGATATTTCTCCTGTCATGAGAAATGGTGAGCAGCATCTTTCAAGAATGGAGACCTTCAGTGGTTAATGGGAGGTTGAGCACTGAAAACATTGTGCACCACAAATTGACAGCTGAGGTATTACACACTAAAATATCTTTTTTTTTTTTTCCCCAGCGGAATGTTCCAATGTTTTACCAGCAACAGATACAAATTCTGGTAAAATTGTTAACATTCATTGCTTTAGCTGAAAATTGGTTAAAAATGTGATGGAAAGGGCTGAGGGAACGTGAGGCTGACCCTGCTCCTGGACAGACTCAGTCCTCTGGGCAACTGATAATGGAAAGGGAGAAGGGACAACCTCCAATTTGTGTTATCTTTCTCTGGTCCATATTTTTTCTCTGTGGCCCGTACTACTCAGCTCAATCTTGGTCAGCGCTAAGCATAATCAGAAGGGAAGGTGTGTTTCTGTAACACAAAACAAATGCTCTCATCCACCCCACTCTAATCTCCTCCCACTGCTGTGCCTTTTTCAAGATCTAAGCCGTTCAATGTGTCAATGACTAGAGATTAAGAAAAACTGAGCATTAAATATAAGATGCTCTACAGGCCCACAGCTATTCGTCATTATTAAAGCAACTCTACTGCAGCCTGCAGCTAATTTGGAACTTCACTGAGCTTTGTCTCCACCTAGTGGGACACAATCTATTGCACACCCTTATTAATCAATAATGGCTGGCTTCCTTTGAATTCAGTATTTCATTCAGTCATCATCTCCCTCATCATCCCACACCCCGCTCCACCCCTGGTAGTTGTACAGCTCCACCGAAGTGCAAGCCATATAAATAGTCTTTGAGAATAAAATATTAATCAACTCATCGCGCAGACTCGCCCAAAGCAGGGACACTCTTTGGTGGTAATACGCTGCGCCTGGAGCACAGGAAGAAAATGCCACTGGTAACACACATGGTACAGTTAACCCACACAAAAAATTTAATACCCTCTGCAAGGGATAAATGGTCCAAACTTTGACATACTAAATAGGGAGAGGTGTGATGACACAGGTTTTTAATGTAAAAACTTGCAGCCAACACCCAAATGCTTTGTAAAAAGTCATGTGACATATGACTTACTTACTTACATAGTTAGTACACATACACCAATGTTTTAATATACTTATATATGTCTTTTTTGTTGTTGTCTTTTTATCTAGACCAGCCAGATACAGTACCGATTAATATACAGTCACATCTGGAACAATACCTATTAATATCATACAGTCCAACCATCAAAGAGGAATCCACGGTTTGCAGGTCCATCCTCTCTATGCTAACATTTGAAATCGGCATGTGTATAATTCTAGTATTTTTTTTTATTATTGTATAGACTGGTGGTGATACTTGTCCTTGTATCTCGTGTCTTCTGTGCAAAAGTTTTTGAAAGAACCCAAAACATGATTGACATACAGGATACCTGGCTGTTCACTTTACAGTGTGATGTAGTTTTTTTTTTGTTTTTTTTTGTTATTTTTGTTTTTCTAACAATTAAAAGATAAACAGTCACATCCAAACGCCACACCCCTTGGCATGTCACAGAAAAAGGAAAATCAAAAATCAAAAGTAACGCTCCCCATAACGGGGGAGGCAATGATAGAGAGGAAGGTTTATGACTACAGTGAGCAGCATCCTCCATTCATACATCTTTTAGAATAAGGCACTGCTGCAGAAAGAAATGACATGGCCAACAAACCTCTCTGGGAGTATGATGGGGAGGCAGGATGAAAGGAGACTGTGTTCTTCTCCAGCAACTCACAGAAAGTCTGCATGTGTAAATATGCTTGTGTATAGTAGTATGCTGTGGACAGTAAATCATGTGTGCTTGTGTGTACAGTATGTAGACATGTGTGGGATTCACATTGTGTGTGTGTGTCAGTTTGTGTGTGTGTGTTTGTATGTGTGTCTGTGCGGCTGAGTGACAGAGCCATAGCGGCTACACTGCTTTCCTCAGACTGTGCTCTCAAGCATCCACTCAGTGCTGCTGAATGTAACTCTCCTGTTGGCGAGCGGCGAGGACTCCACGTTGAGCTGGTTGGTGGACTTGTGCCACCTCGTCCTCGCTCTGCGTGGGTAACTATGACTCTGAAATATGGAGTAATCCCCTCCGTCAAAAGAGAACCTGTGCCTAGTTCGTGCCAGCTCATTAGGGAGCAGCCCCATGTTGGCCAGGGCACTTTTCTTGTCCTTGAGCCTCGGAGCCTCCTTGGTGCCGGCATTTGGGCCTATGAGACACAGGGACATGGTGGAGCCTGTCAGGCTGCTGTCCGTCTGTGTGTCCTCGGACGGGGGGCCAGAGCGCTGTGCATCCAGGCTGGTTCTCCTCTTCATCTTGTCCGTGGTCAGCGGAGGCAGCTCCACCTCCAGGATGGCAGTAGTGGCCGCTGGATCCTCCCTCTTCTCATTGTCCACCCTCAGCACCAGAGCCATGCACTCTTTTGGAGCCTGGGCTTCACGGTGGCCTTCCTCAGAAGGTTGCTTAGAGGCGGAGCGCTGGAGCCTTTGTTGGCTGCCGTTGGTCTGGGAATGCATGCTGGAGCTGACCTTGGTTTTGCTGTCCTCTGGGCTGCTGTAGGCCTTGTAGCGGATCATAAGGATGATGATGAACACCAGCACCGAAGCAACAATTATACCACCGATAATGATGATCATAGTTCCCCCCAGGAACTGGCTGTGCATGAAGCGGCACTGGCTAACCTCGCTTGCCGTGTGAAACTGTACACAGCCCACCACACGTGTGGCCGTTAATGATGTGATGCCATCGTCGTAAACCGCCAGCACACAAAGGTCATACTCCCGCCCTGCGGCCAGATCATTGATTAAGAAGGTCTTGCTGGTAGATGGGATCATTCTGTGGAGAAAAGAAACACAGTGGAGTGGTGAAGATGTAGAGGATTAATCACCTAAATTGCAACACCTCCATACACTGCTTTGCATAAGGTGTATTAAATCACACAGAGGTGTCAATTCTACACAGTGAAAAGGTAACAGGGCCATGTCAGTGCTTCTCCGAGCAAGCATTAAGTATCACACATACTGGTGGACAAACATAAAAAAAACATAAAACCTCATTAAAGTTGACTTATGAGAGACTGTGTTAAAGTATAAGGTGGCAGTTAGAAATGACTCCAGTGAGTTTGTGCGTGGAATGATGCAAAGGTAAATTGCAAGGTGATAAGCAAGGTAGAAGAGGCTTACTATATAAAGTATATGCCTCAACACCTGCAGGGCCTTGGACAAATGTGGCATTTTGATGTGCAATTTTGATGTTGTGTGAACATCTTAGACCAAACAACTTTGGCATTTGCAAGATTACATGGCTCTAACTAAAAAGGAGACAGGCACTGTCCCCAGGTCAACATTGGTGTTAATATAATTAGAAGCATGTTCCTTTTCCCTAAAGAAATACTTTGGTTGGTTATCACTTGTAGGTAATAATGTACCACCTTAAGACAAAACAACACCCAGGTCCATGCCTAAACCGGATGAGTAAATTATGCAGGAGAGCAACTCATTATATCTGATTAGATAAAATCTGCAAAGTCAACCACTAATATCAACTCACTCTATGAATATATAAATCCTGAAATACCAGTATACTGGATTCAATTCATGTGTGCCACATATTGAATAAGTAACACATTAAATGTATTCTCATATTCAAAGGGGTATTTTAATAAGGCCTGCAAATGGTGCTTAGAGCTTCATTTAAAAAAAGAAAATGAATCATTAAACTCAATTTTGAGCTCATTTTGCATTGCATTACCATACAAAAAACTTCACTTACACAATTTCCGATTGTAACCAAGATTGGTTATTAGGTTTGCCATTCTTTCTGTATCTGTAGTTAATGTACTGCTTTACTGCCAGTTGCCTACTTTGACCTTGTTCTTGTATTCATCTATTTGATGCAGCCAAGCCTGTCATTAGGTAACTACGTCTAATCACAATGTGTGTTTAGCCAATTAATGCAGACACTCACTGATAATACAAACAGGAGCAACTCTTAAAATGGAATCAGTTACATGCTGTAAAATGGATAGCTCTCCTATTGTTTATGTTTTAATGATGCAGAAAAAGGCCCTCTAGTCCTACAGGGTTTTAGAATTCATATATTCAGTTGGTGCTCAGTTTTTTTTTGGATGCAATGGTGAGGATGAAGAAGTGAGGTAGCTTGGTTGCAACTAAACTAAATGGAGTGATTCATAACTGTTAAAAAGACACTTACAGGCAAACAATGAATATCTTCAACATACTGTACGTTTTATGCAACGCATTTTCACATATGGAAAAAATATTACTGCTCAGCACAACCCCAAAACTATACTAAATAGATTCTGCTTATTTTTAGACACACTTAATCATCCTGCATCTGTGGGACCTGTCAATCCGCTATAATCGACCCTCATGCCATTCAGCAGATGGCCATTCCAGATGTCTCACCTTTCTTCTAGTCCCTCTCCTACCACATTCCCCTCCCTCCTTTCATCCACCACTCAGCCACGGCTTACCTGTAGACCAAAGTGTCATCTGCGGTGCTGTTGTACTGAATCTGGTACATCCGAATACCGGGGATGTGGCGCTCAGATGGCCAGCGAATCACAGCGGAGGACGAGGTCAGCTCAGTGACCATAACCCTCTTGTCCTGCTTGTCGTAGCCCTTGGTGTCGTTGCCAGATTTGGAGGAGGTGGTTATGTCTGAAAGGCCAGGGTCCTCGCGCATGTGGCCGGTGTTGTTGACAAACAGGGGTAGAGGGATCATGTTGATCTCAACAGCAGCTGTGGCGATGCCTGCGGCGTTAGAAGCCACACAATTAAATGCCCCACTGTCCTTCAGAGTGGTGATGAGAATATCAAGGGTGCCATTATCATACAAGATGGTGCGGGAGTTGTTATGCACCAGCTTGCCATCTGGTGAACGCCAGTGAATGTCCGGGTCTGGGTCTCCCATGGCTTTGCATTTCAGAGTAACGCCCTGCCCTTCCATCACATAGGGCTTAGTGGAAAGATGTTTGGTGATCAGCGGAGGCTCGCAGATAAACTCCTCCTCTTGGATGGACCAGAAGTACTTGTCCATGAGATGCTCCGGCGAGGCGCAAGTCTCCAGGTCGTCCTCTCTCGTCAGCCTGCGGAGCCACAGCAGCTCACAGTTACAGTGGAGCGGGTTCCCCCCAAAGCTCACGGCCAGCGAGGAGGGATTGGAGCCCTTGGCGTCAGAGAGCACCTGGGCGTGCTGGAACAGGCTGTCTGGAGGCAGCTTCTGCAGCCTGTTGGAGGTCATGTCCAGGCGGACCAGCTTGGTGAGGAGAGTAAAAGTCCCGGCTCCGATGTGATCGATCAGGTTGTGGTCCAGCGTGAGTGTGTTAATGTTGGTCATCCTGGCTATGGCCTCCCAGGGAAGGCTGCGCAGGTTGTTATTGGACAGATCTAAGTCCTCTATGGTGGCAACAAACTCATCAAAGGAGGTGGCAGCCACGTGGTGAATCTGGTTGTTTCCGAGGATGAGGTGGCGCAGGTTGATAAGACCTTTGAAGTGGTCGCTCTTGATGACGCTGAGGCGGTTCCCGTCCATGTGGAGGGCCCGCAGGGATCGCAGGCCCACAAAGGCGTGGGGCGTGATCTGGCTGATGGTGTTGCGGGACAAGGTGAGGTGGACCAGACTGGTCATGTTGAAAAAGTCTTTCCTGCGGATGATGGTGATGAAGTTGTCGGTGAGGCGCAGCTCGACGGTCTTGCGATCGATGGTGGGGGGCACAAACAACAGGCCAGTCTTAGCGCAGAGCAGAGTCAGAGTGGGGGAGAGGTGCTGGCAGATGCAGCGGCCGGGGCAGCTGTATCCCTTCACCAGAGCTGCACACAGCAGTACACACAGAACCAGCCGGTCCATTGTTGATCACTTTCCAGATCCTACGTGTGAGACAAACAAAGGGAAATAAGAGAGACATTGAGTCAAAAAATAGAGATCTTTGATTTAATAAAGAACATCTTAGCTTTTATGAGAGCATGCTGCAAAAATGCAGAGGCTGACCAGGATTATTGAGACTGCCAGCAAGGTATCAATCACACAATGAAATTGAGCTTTTCTGAAATAATGGCACATGGGATGATGAAAGGCAGTGCCAACACTGTCAGAAGCCCCAGCTTCTGTACCCTTCTGATGGAAATAACAGAATGCTTTTTGCAGCATGGATAATGTGCCACCAGGCTGAATCACCACTGAACCATATAATTTTTTGAATGATCACAGCATAGTTTTTCTATATTAAGTAACTGTGCCATGTACATCTCCATCCTTGTGTGTTTTTCTTGCTCTGAACTCCACATCAGGATGGAGAATTAAAGGTAGAAAAGGGCACTTGTCAGCACTGCTCAAGGATTTTTATGACCTTTTCATGCTCTCTGCTCTCCTTATGCTTCTGAAATGTACTGCAAAATTAGACAGCAACCTGTCATGTAAATCATGGCAACAAAAAGTGATCCGTCCGATGAAGGTATTATTGGATGAATCTCAGGTTTTGAGGATGTTCTGATTCTCTGATCCCCATTTAGAAGTATTGATTTCAGTCTCAGAGAGCACACGCCTGTGGTGACAGGAGTAAAAAGAGATCCTCGCGTGTAGTAACCATAAGAACCCCAACGGAACACAATCGGTGATGTGCCGATGCGATATTGCCGGTGGTTTTGCCCTCTCTGGCATCAATCTTGATCGCTAATGCCTTAAGCTTCGCTGCTCATTCGAGAGCCTATTAAGCTGATAAAGAAAGGAAACGGCAAGTGACTCTCTGTATAAGAATCCCATCTTTTCAAGACATAAGACTGGTTTAGTGGTTAGAGTCCACCCAGTAACCGCAGGGTGACGGTTCTGATCCCCCTTACATCCCATGTATCCATCAACAGCCATGTGTCCTCTTATAGATCTAGTGCAGTGGTTTTAATTCAGTCAGGAAGAGCTTGCTATGGATTTCTAACGCAAGGAGTGTCTGTTTTTTTTTTGTTTTTTTTTGACAGTTCATCTAATTTGTTATAACTGCTTTAGTGCCCCGTTCTCTATGTTCAGCCAATTCTCAGCGGACTGATTTGGCGTTGCCCTGCTGACATGCTTAACACCACCCATTTTTATTGGCCATCATTTACAAAGCAGAACCCTCTAATGCTCACGGCACCATCAATCCTAGCGAAAATTATATATTTTTCCAATTATATATATTTTAAATGCCACATGTCAAATTCCATGGCAGGCAGTAAGTATAAGGGTTATTATCAACATGGAGGTCTCTCTGTCTTCCTCCTACTCTCTGTCTTTGCCTTACTCACACACCCCTGCACATAGAGCGGGTACCTCTGTTTTTGTCCATCATCGCCAAGCAACTTTAGTAGTCTGATGAAAGGAAATATGCATGTTCAAGATAAGGAGAGAAGCGAGAAATTGCAAATGCATTACTGTCATTTTACTCCAGCCTACTTTGCTCTTGCCAGCCACCAAGGCAATTTCTAAGTTGCCCTTCCCCTCTCTCTCTCTTTCGCACTGTCCCTCAGGTGCACAGCACATACTCACTGTCTGACAGGCTACTGGGCACCTCCTTAACTATGAATACTGTCAACCAATCAGAGCATTCATTGAAACCTGGGTTTATGTGATGTAATTTTCTCTGGGTTTGGAGCGGACCACCAGAGGGATTGTTTCTCAAAGGATGTTAATCAAATTTACACCACACTGACAGTTATAATAGAATATTCTGGGTAAATTTATATTAATATGCGCTTTGTTAAATAATACCATGAGATTGGGAAATGCAAACCTCATGGCACTGGACCTTTAAAGTGTATTTTAGCAAGACCCAAACCTTGGCTTTTTGGCTAGTGTTCAGGTTTCGCCCCTCCCTGTTTTGAATCTGTGTGCTATCTACTGTATAACCTCGATCATCACAACAGAATCACCCATTTCTACTGTGCAATGTATTGACTGAAATTCATACAAGCTATGGAAAGCACAATAGTTATTTTCATTATTTAGTCAAATTCATATTGAGGTTAAGCCACTTCTTTGTGCAAAAAATTTCACACCAGGAGGTTTTCTGTATGAAGAAATTTCAGAACCCCAGAGAGAATTTATTTATTTAGCAAAGCTCCTTTATTGTTGGCAGCTCAGTGCGCCTTGCTTGTCAAAATTAATTCCCCTAATTTCCCTTTTGAAGAAGCTGGGAAAGTCACAACAATAAAGTAGGCTACAGCAGTGCTGGTCACATTTCCAATATAACATGGACATTATAGAATGGGTTTAATGGTTGTGGTGAAAGACTTGTCATCAATACTATAATCTTTGGTTCACTATTGATGTACCTTTATTATCCAAGTTTGTTAAATTTCAATTCAATATTGACCTTGCTTGATTGTGTTAGCATTCAAATGGTAACTAGGCCACAAAGCTCATGGTTTCTCAGAGGACCATCTGTGCCAGAGCATTTCCTGCCACACCGTCGAGGATACTCTATTGATCTCTCAGCATCTCAGGGAGGGGGAAACTTTGTTGCCAAGGCAACTCTGGTGTAGAATGTAGGTCTTTGAATCGCATTAAGATGATGTTGAGCTGCCCGAAAAGCAAGGCTTCAATCCTAATGGATATAAAGACGATAAGGAGGGACGTGCACAGATGTATGAATGGCCAACTCAATTTGAAGGAAAGGGCAGCGCCACCTCACATTTCTATTTCCGTTTTATTGCTTGATGTTGGTGACGCCACTAACTTATTATGTAGACAGCAGGGGAGTGGAAGGTATGTGTCATGTACTCGTGTGTTCTGAAACATATTGACAAAAAGCATCAATTTGGTATCAAAATATAAATCTGGCTGGTTCATATGAATGTCTATATGGTTCACAAACTCACATTTAAAATAGGATTTTTTTTTTAAATCTACTACCACAAAGGAACAGAAGAGGACACTGAGGCAGGCGCTTGTGCAATAGGTTGAACAATCAGCCAACCACTTAAAAATGAGTGCGTGGGACCATAAGTAAGTGCTTGAAGAGCATCACAAACAATGCAGTAGAAATCCAATGAAAGCTAAAAGATGCCACTGTATGTCTCAAAGAGGATCAAGCTTTTCCAGATGGTGGAAGAACTCACAGTCTATATTCTTAAAATCTGACATTTAATTTAAAGGTTATGGCACTAGCATCTGTGAGAGAATGCAATTCACTGTTACTTTGAAATTTGGTGCAACTTTAGAGAAAGTCATGTTAAAGGAAAATCTGCAGTCAACTTGTTTAAGTTGTACAAACAGCCAAAAAAAAGCTTGCCTCTTCTTTTGCTCAATTACACCCACACATCAAGCATTGGATGGGAATTTAACTAGGGCATCAATTAATTCTCCAGGATATTCTCAAATTACTGAAATGGAAAGGTGATATGTAATTAACAATTAAAAACAACTCAGAATATCTTATCTGTCTAATCTGAACCACAAGATTGTCACATTAGGCACATAAACCCCCTACTACCAACCAAGCAAACTGTGTCCCTCAATTAATTCTCCTCTTAACTTACGAACTTTCATTGTTAATACTGTATGTGCTATTACTTGGCAACTTATTAATTCAAAGTGAAATATACTTGATGTAATTGTGAGACCATGTGAGTATAGCTTCCCAGCTGCATTGGGCAGCTAAAAATACAGTAGAGATATGTAACAGTAATTATTTGTGTCCAGTTTGCTCCATATTTTTCTCCTGTTGATCTTTGTGGTCATTGCCCCTTTTCAGTCTTATTCATAAGAGATTATTTTTGAGGCTGTGCCATTAGTTTAATTTGGCCAAGATTTTCCGAAGTCATCAAATGTCATATAGTTTAAGCTTGCTTGGGCGTGTTTTGAATGTGACATTGCCAACGGTCAATCATAATCTACAAGCAACACAACAGTCTGTCCTCACTTCAGAACAGGCTGCTTCCACGTTCACCCCCAGCTACAGCAATGTAAGGATATTTCCTCGACATGACTTTGTCAGGAAACAGTAAATGCCAATTAGACGGTGTAGGCAGTGAACTGTTCGCTGCCCCAGTGTGACTCTTGTCAGGAAGCGGGCATAATTATTGACAGCCGGAGTTCATTGGAGTCAACTCTGTCTCCACCAGTAGATGCCTAAACCAAGCTCCACAGCCCCTGGGATTTCTGGTCACATCTCATCAAAGGGGGGGGGGGTTGGTAAATAGAAGAGCATTTGCATAGTATAATTATGTCTGCATGCAAAGAGGTGTCTTCTCAATTACAGCCCATTTAAAACTTTCAATGGAGAAGAACTGCGATGCGCAAACTACTGTAGCTCCATAAACTTTCATTGTAACAAAATTCTAAAACAGCTCCCCTAAACAAAGTACAGAAAATCAGGATGGCATATGATGCATAGTCATAAATATCACTAGTTGATTGAAATTTACTTATTCAGATTTCTAACATTACAGTATGATATAATATAGTAATACTTAATGAGATTTCTATGAAATTTGTTGACTTGTATCACCGCAAACTGCTGTTATTTTTAATTTGAGTACCTTTTCTTCTTGAAATAATCACCTTTGACTATAAGTGCTAAACTTACTGTAAAACTCATTTTTTGTGATTAGTGTTTTGATAAATTAACACTGGTTAAAAATCACTGAAAATTAATTTAGAGAGTCTGGTTGTTACTTTCTATAAGTGGACCTTTGAGTGCAAAATGGTAATTAACACTTATTTCACACAGTCGCACACAAAAAGGAAAAATTACATGGGAGGGATTAGAGGAAATATTTCATGCTAGTTTCGGCTCTTAGTGGAGCCAACCTGGAGTGTCTACTGCAGCAACTGGCCTGCAATCTTAGAGAAGGAAGCCTCTCAAGTCTGGCCAGCCTGGTCTTTCACAGCACAGAGAGACAATTTTACCTCACAGCCATGCACCATTTATTCTGAAATCTCTCTTTCCTGAGATCAGCAGAATTTGTGCAACATACCTCAAACAACATCATGCATTATGTAACGCTCCCTGAATATGTCAAACCTCTGTAATCAACATCAAATAATATTGATTTACCCTTACAGGACTTTTCCATGTGAAGTAAATTATTGTTCCCTCATATAAAAAAACAAAAACCAAAAACAATAACAGCCACACAAACAGATTATTTTCTGCACAAATCTCTGGCTAGATCCATAAAATCCTTCCTTGGAATGGTCTCACTAATCACAGGGACCATATGATGCATAATGGAATTATTAGATATGGTGTTGTTCCAGTCAATCCACTTTATGCACAAATTGTTGGAATAACTGAGCCAAAAAAACCCTCTGAGTACATTCCATCTGCTGGCTGCCGTGATTAATGGAATAAACAGGACAATGCACTATACCCTCTTATTTAGGATGGCCACTTACCTATTTTAGATATGCTGTGAGAGGTTTTGTGGAGCTCCGCGCTCAGAAAAGAAGTTGGCCTTTTTCAATTTCACACTTTACACTGAGGACGTTGCAGCAGTTATGATAAACATGAACTACGTATATTGTTTCATCTTCCCTGTTATGAAGCCATGGATAAACTGCCCATGCAAGAGAAAACATTATCCCAATACAGTGTAAAATGAACCTATACATTTTTTTTTGTTATACGGCCTCCCAAACACTGGATCTCTATCTTTCAAATATGAAAAACGATGCTCCTGGTGGTTGCAAAAGTTCAGTTTAAATTAATTCTTTTCAGCATCCTTTAAGGAGGCAGCGTGTCCTGCTATATTCTGAGAAAAACAAATACTTCAGTAATGCAAAGTGTGGCTGATATTCCTTTCTCCAGGTAGCAGTTTCATGAATACCTTTCAAAAGATCATTTCAGTACGGTGGAAATATATGTAAAAAAAAAAAAAATGCACAAACAAACCATGATAAAAGCAGGAACAGCGAGCTAACAACACTTTATAGGGCAGACAGTGATTTTGAATGACACCCGGCTTATGGACTGGGATTTCTATTTCTAGGCTAAGTCGATTTGAACTCAAATAAGGGTTCAGTGCTGAGATTTATTTACAAATAGCTGTGTGATTGCCTATTCTATATGTGGGTTCTGCATGTGCATAATGTTCTTATTTGGAGTTGCTATTTTCTTCCGCAGCTGTATGCCAGATTGTCCTCCATTTGGTTCAGATAAAGCATCGCCTCTTTTTGTAGATGTTGTATATTAAATTGGTGTTTTATGTTTTGTTTTTTCTTCTTGTTTCTTAGCATAGCGGCTTCATGCAGTCCTTGCTATCTGAAGACAAGCTGAAGGTGACTGGGCCCTTTGGGTTTTCTTTAAGCCAAATTTAACTATCACAGCAGGACAAAGCATTGTACTGTCTCAAGACTGCATGCACATGCATACAGGCATGCATGTATGGACACACACACATACACACACACACACACACACACACACACACACACACACACACACACACACACACACACACACACACGTTCGTTGTCATTAATGATGAAGCTATTCTTCTGAAAAAATCTACCTTGAATTTGTAAATTAGAGAATTGTGTATATGTTCCTAGCCAGACATTACTAGATGTTGATGAACTCATTCCTAATTTTGTTTCTAAAGTAGAATACAAAGTAAATATGCAGTGAGTATGCGTTTCGAGGTATTATTTACAGTAATTACAAAAACAATTGAGATTAATAGCCACTGGAGCTACATGAATAAATATACTACAAATTGGATGCAACAATGAAAAATTCACGTAGTTCTAATTGTGAGAGGAGACAGTGGTCCAAATTCACTCGAGGCTGTAATCCTTTTTACAACCTCAAAAAGAGGCAAAAATGACTTCATGCTATTCACTCACCACACAACAAATGGCTGCACAGCTAGAATGTTACACACCACGCATAAGAAATCCCATGCAAAGTGGGTTTTGGCAGGAAATTTGGCAAATACACATATACAACATGACTTACAGGCTTCTCTCATCTAGACTCCGATTGCAATATCAGGTTAGTTTCAATTGGTTTTCAAAGTCTAATTGTAATAGACTGGTAATAGACGTTAGCTGCATGTATTAAAAAAATCATTGAACCGATTAGTTGTTGATGGGATTGGTGTTTGCAATGCACTGCTAACTAAATTATAGGAGGTCTATTAGAAGAATAAAAATCTAAATAGGGATGTAATGAGGGCTGTTTAATGACGAGATGATCACAAATGTATTTTGTTTTAGCACTTGGCTTTAACGATACTGAACTTGGGAACTTTACTGATCTTTAGGGAACGTTACCTGTTTCCAGCAACGTCAATCTGAAGCACCAGTCACTTTTAACATCGATATACAGTATACCAGCTCCTTTATTTACTACGACTCTCTTAAATCTGCAATACTTGAATTCTATGCAAAAGCCACTTTTACACTACTATTGTCAATACTGCATCGCATTGTTTGCACGTTTTGTATCATCCTGCTCTCCTTTTACTCTCGTTTGGAATGCACCAAGAAAAAGTTGTTAATTTCACTGTGTACTTGTGTAAGGTGAAATGAGAAAGTTAAAGTTGAAGTTGAGATTAATTGAATTATTACATTTTCCAAAAAAAAAAAAAAAAACGCATTCAGTTTTAGAGGGCAATTTCAGATTAAGTCAACGTTTTATAATAGGTCTTGGTCTTGACCGGCACCCCTTCATAAACAACAGTTCACATAGACATGGAACATTTGAAAACCAATTCAGGGTTGTGAAAAGTGAAATAGATATGTCCTTAGAATATCAACAATATGTCATTTTTAATTGGTTTTAAAGCTACTTGTGCTTCGAGAGCGCTGGGGGCGTAAGGAGAGAGCAATATATGAAAAACATGTCTGGATTGACACTGGTAGCCTGAATGTTAGTTGTAGCCAAGAGGATAATTACAGAAAATAAAAAATGGAAATACATATTTAATTCTATTTCAAAATAAACCCTACTAAGGTCAAATTCAGATTTTTGAAAATGTCCTCAACAACATCTTGCAAAGACTGTAATTGATGCAGTTGATGAAAATGAATGTGTCAGTATGATTTGTGCATATCTATTAATTGTTTACAATTTCAATGGGTTTTAAAAGTAGGATTAAGCTATGATCCAAGTCTGTATCAGTCTTGATTGAGATGTAAACTCAGCAAGTTTAATAGGGGTCACATTTGTTAGAAAGTCTGATGTGCATAAATTTCTATGAATCAGATCCTTTTCACCATTTCTGCCTCCGATTACAATTTTTGTGAAATCGGGTCTGTACTTAATCCGTATCCTACCAGTATAATTAATAATTATCTGATTGAAATGTTTAGAATGACTGTAGACAAGCACATGCCACGTTTTGTAGGTCCCTAATCAGAAACCTGTCAGGCCTGTTATTTGAAACTGAAAGGCACATTTAGCTCTTTCTTATCTGTCACATAATTATTTTTTATCTATATTTTTCATAGCCGTGCTGCGAGTTAATATAGCTGACTTGGAGTGAAACACGGTCAATAGATTAGCAAGAGACATTACAGCCCATTCTATTTTCTGTAGAATGGAAATCCTGTGATTCAAAAAAATTAAGATTAGCTGCTGTGTCAAATTGTTGCCGTCACACAGCCAAGCCACAGGGAAATAAACATAATTAAAATTGTTCTGACATTTGACCCCCTGCCCCAGCCTTCACAACACTATTGTTTGAATGTTACAAATGCAGAGATCAATAATTGTGCGAGAGTTTAAGACAGTGTTTCTCAAATAGTGGGGCGCGTCCCCCAGGGGAGGCACCAGAGGACTGCTGGAGGACGCAACGAGGCAGGGGGGGGTAAAAATAATCAAGTGGAACCAATTTTGTAAAAAAACAAAACTGTGTTGTATTTGGTTGCAAACACCACTGACTATTGAGTGTCAAAGTAAACACAAATAGCTGCAGGCTAAACATTGACAAGTTCAAATAAGTGGCTCAGTTTGAACTTACGTTGCAAACTTTCTTTCGTTTTTTTTTTTTACCTATAGAAAATACATTTATTGTAACTAGAATATAAATAAAAAAGAACTGGGGAAAAAGGTTGAGAACCATTTGTTGAAGAGATCAGGATGGCTAGTAGTGATGCTTGGGACAGATTATGAAATGTTTGATGAGAGGAAATATATAGAATACATATGGTGACTTTACCACCCATCTGAGCTAGAGGAAGAGTAGAGGAGATAATAGTTAAATTTCTGGGTTCATTTGGTTCATTATGCTTGTGGCTGTAATACAAATAGTTAGTTCACAACCTATTTGAGGGGGTGGTATTATCTGAAATTGCTCTTATTTTCTGTCTGGTTAATTAGTAAATTTGATGAATTAGCAGCTGAGCAAAATTGCAGTCCAAAAGCTATCATTGGTAGTAATAAGTTACGCACAAATTAAGCTTGAGTAATTTGGACATCAGAGAACATTCGCTGGGATTAAAGCAAACATGCTGTTCGGTTTTGTTCCCTTTATTAGGAGAAGTCAGCGAGTGTAATTAGCCGTCCTACATCAAGCTGATTCTACGCATTCAACATCTCCCAACAGGTGCTACATGGCCACATTCAATGCAAACGGTTCAGAAAGTGGTTTGTAAATACAGCCAGTGTCTTGGATTTGACTGAATTCTCACAGAGGATTTGAGGATCACTTCTCACTTTTGATGTATGATCTGAGACAGCGAGGGCGGCACGGTGGCTCAGTGGTTTTTGCCTGTCGCTTTGATTCCTTTTTGTGTGGAGTTTGCATGTTCTCCCAGTGTTTGCGTGGGTTTCCTCTCGGTGCTCCAGTTTCCTCCCACACTACAAAGACGGCGAATTGGAGAATCTAAATTGCCCGTAGGTGTGAATGTGAGTGATTGTCTGTCTTTCTGTGTTAGCCCTGTGATGGACTGGTGACCTGTGTAGGGGTGTTTCCCTGCCTTCTGCCCAATGCATGCTGGGATAGCCTGCAGCCCTCTGTGACCCTGAATAGGAATAAGTGGGTAACGACAATGAATGAATCTGGGTCACAATCTTATCTGGATAGTCCAATGCTGATACCCAACTCTATGTGACTATAATGTATCACCGTGAATCTAACAATAGTGTGGAAAAGTAGTTTATAGATAGTCAGTGTCTGGTTAGAGTTAATGTTAGACAGGTTAAGGTTACCTAGTCTGTAGAGATGCAGCACATAGGCAAGCGACACTTTGTTCAGCATCTGTTTTTCATCACATGATAGTTTGAATAACAACATTGGACTGTCCAAATAAAGTGTTACAAAGTGTCAAGTGTCTGTTATAAAGTGTCAAGCAACTCTGCCTACAGTCAGCTCACCATTTTTAATTACTTCGGTCATCATGACCGTTGCTATTTTGTCCTCTGGGTTCATTTTGATAATACTGGTATGGGGAAAAATGCAACTTTTTTCCATCCAATTGTATTACAAGTAATGAACATATTGCTCACTAACTTGTGGAATACATAAGAACAAAGGATCTGACCTTTCAAAATCCCAGATATTTTATTCATTTCATGTACCTCTGTCTGAAGGTTATTTTTCATACCTAGGAAACAGGTGAGGAGAATCTACTCAGAAAAACAATGCAGCAATAAAGTACACCAGACCAATCCTGAATGTGACTGGGATAGTTAAATTTCAAACGCCTATATTTCTGTAATTTATCCCGCACACTAACACAGATCTTAATCTCGAAGAGCAGAGCAACCTGCTCAGTGCCATCATTACACTTTAATATAGC
Organism: Centroberyx affinis; assembly: GCF_046629955.1. Classification (NCBI taxonomy): domain Eukaryota; kingdom Metazoa; phylum Chordata; class Actinopteri; order Beryciformes; family Berycidae; genus Centroberyx; species Centroberyx affinis. The sequence goes on from NW_027281464.1 coordinate 23,088, forward strand.
TCTGCCCATGCTACTTGTCCATAAAACTAAATCCGGGCAAGCTCATTGTGCTGCCAGCACCACTTATAACATCCCTGCCTCATGTGCAGCTCCTCCTCCTCCTCAGTCCCCTCTGCCCATGAGCCAATGCAAATTACAGTAACAGCTTGGACGTGAGTATAATCTCAAGTGGTGCGAGCTGGGTTCCATGGTGAAGCATACAGGCAGATGGAAGCGGAGACGCTGCCAGGTCTCTTTGGGGGCTCCCACTCTTTCTCCAGCACGCTAGACAATGGAGGAGCGGTGGCTCATAACCAGCCATTCGTCTGCCACTATCATGTGGCATACTCCCATTCCCTGTATGAGGTAAATGATATGAAAGGCGAGGGCTCCTGTCATGGTCTTCTTTATTCCAATGCACAGATGGACACTGATACTGCCCACATTATATACTGAGCCCCTCGCCGAGCAAGGCACCGAGCTACTGATGAGATGTTCAGACATCCTCGCTTGTAACAAGAGAGGAGCAAGGGAAGTAGGTGTATTTCGGTATATTTCTGTACACAGCAGGTAGCAGCAAGTAATTCCCTTCAGCTATGGAGCACATTTTATAAATAATGTTTTAAGTTAACATCCTCTGTCTTGGCATAAAGAGCGTATCTGAATTCAATGAACACTGGAGTGGTTATTACTTATAACTTACTTATAACAGCTGTGATTCTCTTAAAACACCATATATTATATTTTCCCAAATAGTCATACATGCAGGACAGAAAAGCACCAGGGAAGACACTGTCACTTCCAAAACTGTACATATGTGTTGGGAGATACAGCATTCATGCACTATTCATAAAATATACACTACTGCGCATAATTAAGTTGAGCCTAGGGCCAGAAAATGTTCAGATATGGTGTACTCGGGGTCTGAGTTGCCTGGAGGGGAAGCTTTTCATTTCAGTATTCAAATATGTTATCCCGATGCCCGAGGATGGTTCTGTCTACATTGCTGAACTTTTATTTACTGTCTCTAAGGTCAGTAACTACTGTCTCCTATAGCCAGGGACAAGACTGAAGAGATTATCCTGCACTGTAATTTGTGATGCCCTCCTGCACAAATAGAGAAGGAAATGATAAATATGTAAAAGAGGACTGAGAGTAGGACAATTTTTTACGCAGCTAAGCGTACCTTTTTAGGTTAAGAACTAGCTCTCCACTTTAGATTAAAGCTCCTTTGACTGTAAAAGTTCAGACATTCTACTGTATGAATCCCCGGATTCAATGTACCATTTACTGCCAGTGAAGCGGCTCAGGCTGTACATTGGCGTGACAACACAGATCAGAGGTTCTCTGATTTCTCTTGGTCCTGTGATTTCTAGCTTTGGGAGAAAGATCATGAAAGTCATGCTCACAAATACAGATTGGACTATTCTTGGCCATAGGATGGATATTAATGAATTCTTTAATTCAATTGTGTTCCCTTTAGGTAGCGAGGATGCTTATGCAATGCGGCTGCACCTCTGTGTCTGTGTGTGATTATACATGACTCTGAATTTTTTATTATGTGCTGTTGGAAATCAGGGACGCACAGGATATTTGTGCCTCAAAGGACACAAATATCTCATCCCTCCCTATATATAACAACAAAAAGAAAAAAAAATATGTGTATGAAGAAATCAATAGACTGTGAGTCACCTGTGTGTCGGATAAGGCTGTTTAAGTGATTCAGTCTCAATGTGTTTGCCAACTTTGAGTGCATCTGTACTAACAAAAAGATATTGCGTATTTGTGACAGAGAGAGAGAAAACACCAAGGCACTGAACGCAGCTCCCCTAGAGCTACGCATCTATTGTGTCTGACTTATTTATGAATATATGCAATTGTGTTTGACTTCACCATATTTTCACGTTGGGCTATTGTTATTGATAGCTTCAACTATAAAATCTATTAGTTTACACAGTAATTTTGTGGGCGATTAGAGCTCCAATAATAGGGATTTGGCCCTGAGATAGCACCTTGGCGTGGCAACATGTAAACAACTGCACCCTGAGCTGCTATTCTACACTGCTCCCCACTGCCTCCAACACTTGGTATTTCAGGAAACACCGAGTGAGAGACTCAGATTACTTTGACAAGAGAAGCAGACCACAGAACACAAGACAGGGGAGGACAGCGGTGCAGGAATTTTGGAACAGGAACATTTGCAGCGTAACAACTTGACCTCCACTTCACTTCCCACTTGATCCTTGATTAAACACATGTATTTACTACTTACTTATAGAACACTATTTTCTCAGTTTTATTACCATAATTTTGTGTGCGCAGAGATGAACTGGTGGGGAACCCTGTTGTTATGCATCTTATCGCCCTCAAACTTGACAACTTGGATTAAACTGCACTCCAAAGAACAGCTGGGCAAAGATGTCAAAAGAATACAAATGGACTGAAATTGCTCTACTTCCACAGCATAAATTGCTTTTATTTGACAGGAAAGGGTGAATTCAATTCCTTTGAAAGGATTAATTAAAATGTGGGCATTATTTTTAGGACAGAGGCAGATCAGAATGTCCTGCAGTGCAAAAAAAAAAAAAATATGCAGAGTTATGCAGGATGCATGACTATTGGAGACGTTGCTTGTTAGGCATACGATGGAGGGGAGGGGGAACACTGGAGGGAACAGCAGTTATGTTCATTTCAGTAACACAAGCTGGCTAATTAGCATTGCCCTGCCATTCCCTTTGAACCAGAGGAGGACAAGTGGGAGCCATCATATTTCTTTGTTCTCAGCATTGTGAGTTTCCCCCCTGACCGCAGAAACCACAGGGGTCTGACCACAGAGGGTCAGAGGTAAGCAGAGTCATCCACATCCACCCCCCCACTGTACCCCTCCTTCCACCCCCCCTCCAACCACCAGGGGAATTATGCAGACCTTTTCCTAAAACTACGCCCTCAGCAAAGTACAGTTACTCGCAACACACTGGCTCAGATATAGTACCTAGGCGTAGTGCGGTGACATTTTCAGGATGTAAGCCTAGTCCAAGTACAGCAGACAGATGTTAAGGGGATACAGGTAGAGCCTACTGCACTTCAGATGCACGCAATTATTCTCGGCTGACTGCTCTCTGAAGACACAGCACAGATCATTAACTCTATCCTCTCACACGCTGGGTTTTAATTAATAGTCTTGCATTATAGAATGTATGATTGAAACATGAAAACTGCTGTTACATATCACTGCAGTATTTTGAAGAGGAGCGCTTTATGGCCCGTTTCAGTTCAGTTAGAGATGCAGTGAGTTGCAGTCATGAAGTGGGAGTTTTGATAGAACGCCTCTGTACCTGTAGTTACATTATTGTATTTTTCTGTGATCTGTGTAACACTGCATCTTCAATCTGCCAATGCACCGATGCCAACGCAACAGTTAAAGCTGCCCCAGGTAAGGTGCAGCTGCAACTGCTCAAGTCGATATGCAGCGACTTGGAAAACACGGCGAGGGAGAGTTGCAGAGCGCACTCACCAGATATCAAGCCCAGGTCTCCATCGCGGATATCACATCAGCATCCTGTTCGGCTGGCAGTCAGAGCTTCAGCAGGGCGACTCCCACTGGCATCGGAGGAAAACGCCACCTGGAGGCCTGGAGACACACGCGCAGCTCCTCTGTTAGAATTAGGACACAGTGCAGCCGAGGCACGTTAGATAACTTCACTCACCTAACCCACCAGATGCTGGGTTGCTTAAATAAACTGTGGGAACTCTGTCGTCTACCCCTAGATAATATTCTAGTGAGGAGGGGTGCAACATTCCTCAACACACAAGAGAAGCAGTCATATATTCATAATCTCATTGACTGAGCTTGGTCCTTTTTCCACTTGGCAGCTTTGGGTGCGATATGAAGGCTGATCTGATTATGAAACAACAGGAAAGAAGCATAAGCAGCAGGAGAGACGAGAGAAAACAGAGTTGGAGATACCATGACTATGAATGTGTGTCCTGTCATTAATATTTCACTGCATCATTGTAGCTAAAGAAGAACAAAGTGTAAAGGGGGGCATTATGAAAAATTAATCATATTTTGACAGAGCTTTGGAATTTGTCTGTGTGAAACAAAATACAGCGAATCTTCCACTCGTGATGAAATTTTGCGACTGGGAGCGTAAGGTGATTAATGCGTCCAAATCGCTCCCACATATTTTAACAGGAGATTATGGTCTTTATATACACATATCTGGAATTGATGAGAACGCATGACGACACATTTTTGTAACTCACTTAAGAGGATATTTTTACTTCGACGTTTTTGTTTTATTCTTGTTTTCTTAAACTGGGGAGTGCTGACTGCCAAGGTCACAAGCCCTCAGTTGCTCGCTTGTCCTTAAAATTCAAAACAAGCTACATGACATGTCACAGTTCTGCCAGCAGTATGGTAGCACGCAATCCAAGAGAGATTACCATATCGCTGTCATTTGTCTGCACAGAGCCTTCATGCATGAAAACAGAATTCTCCACTCAGGTTCTCCCAGTCCTACATCAATTTGTATTCAGAGAAGGACTTTAGGGTTGTCACCTTCAGCTATTCATCCAACCAATGAAGTATTTATGATGCAAGCTTTTTCTTTTTGATACGTCATTCCTATCCTCTCCAATTCATCTCCAGTTAGAGTCACGGCTGCCGTGTCAGGGTTTAAAGGAATGAGGGAGGGAAACAATGTAAGAATGTAGGTGTCAAAAATTTCACGGTCTATCATTCCACAGTCTATCATACCATGCATATTAACTGTTCTAACTGCGTGTATGGGAGTCCTGTGGCCCGCTCCAGCAGCCAAGTCGGCCTGTAATGTGTGACACTGAGCAATGTGAGTGTAATGTGACACTGAGCGACCTCTGGGAGCTGCATAAAGTTGTAAATTTGTTTCTAACAAGATGTCCTTCAATTGTCCACAATGGCTTAACAACTGATTTTTCAGTATTATCGGACTCTCTGAGCATCACATCATCACCTGTCCCAGTGTGATAAGTCCGGGGTCAGCTCAGGACGAACCCGTCTCACTTAATCTCCAACACAGCTTTCCTTCACTGTATCAAACACTCCACTTCCCTGTTCCATTTTCCTGTCGCAGCCGCAAGATTTTACCTCTCTTTTTTTTTCTCTCCAGGCTCTTATATGAAGTGAAAAGATAAAAAATTCTTCAGTGCTAGGCAACTTTGGCCAAAGGACACACTCTGTCAAGTCATTATCCATCACTGTGATTCCTTCATATCTGTGCAAGACAACGACAGTTGTTATGGAGACAGTCATCCTCCTGCGCTGCCAGCCTAGATACTTAGGATGTTCCGGCATGACAACATGGGAGACTGTGACTTCTCTTTTTTTTTTTTTACCTCAACAACAGTTGCGTTCTGCCTGTCAATCCCACTGAGAAGACCTGATATGAGTGGCATAAAAAAAGTGAGGCCAGTCAGGTTAGAAGACTGCTGAAAAACATTCTTTCTCCCCATCTTGTAAAAGAAAACAAAAAAAAATCAGCTTGATAATGAACAAAACACTGAATATATGCTCATGAGAGATGAGACATATGGTCAACATATACAGTATCTGTCATAGATATGCAAGTTTTAGACATTTTTCCTACAAAATGAAAACATTCTTAGACAACAGTTATCTCTTGTTTCTATCTTGACCAAAACAAAAGTATAAAATGCTGTGAGAGTGGCAGATTTTCTTCCACAGAGATCAGCTCTACTGAAGGAGCAAAGTTAACCTCTTGAAACCCCTTCAGGCGTCTCATTACATCAGATCCATGTAGGGAGACAAAAACAAGCCATGGAGCTCAAATCAATTATAGATTTGTCATTCATATTGGGGCTTGTCTCCAGTCTCAGTGCCATCACATCCAGGTATCGACAGAGCAACGGCAACCCCTAAGCTTGCCACCAGGTAAGTTAGGACCACGGCATTTAATAGGCCACAGCACTAAGGGAGATCAATTTCACAACAGCCGAGCGAGGAGGTTTTTGTGTATTAATCACACACTTTAATTATTTTTTGAATTGCCTGGCTAGAGTAAAGGTTTTGGTTAGAATATCATTTTTCAGCAAGTGCCTCCTCTCCCTAACTGCGCTGATGACCAAGCCTGAAATGAAGACAAGCGATAAAGCAGCCGCAGCTGTAACACGCTTATGAAAGGACATTCTCAAAGTCATCATGACTCAGCAGTGGACAGACAGAGCCATTCGTTCAGGAAACAGTGAGGCCGTTCAGAGGTGTAGAATGGCCCGATGGCTGTCATAACTTTGAGGTCGAACTCATCCTCAGCGTATCAACCCGACCGTACACCAGCAGAACGTTACTCTTTCCCAGGGCTTTACAGTAATTTGCTGTTTATGTCAGCACTTTGATTAATGACTTGATTCACAGATCAAGATCATATACTGTATATGGCAAGGTATTAATCACAATATGTTTTAATGGATTTTCAGCAACAGTGTTGCCTCAGTCAAACTGTAATTACAGATAACTAATAGGGTAGCATGAACAGTAATGCCTGGAATTCATAACCATATTGAAAATATGTCACTAAATTTAGACCTTATGTGTTCAAATGTGTTCAATATATCCCTCCTGTTTGCAGTTGCACAAAACTCCTGGAGTCAGTTAGGGACACAAACAACCACAAAACTGAGGTGATTATTTAGGACAAGCAGCTGTTTTTGTCTGAGCAGTTTCCACTAATCTAAAACACGATCACACTCTAATGAACGCCACTATCCCACTGGCGTGACTCGCACTTAGCTGAGCTCTTTATTTGAAATTAGAGAAGAGAGTTTCGAGGAAAATTGCTTGTAGGAGCAGCTTGATTGAATAATTAGCTTTGTATTAGCTTCTACAAACCTTTGGCATTAGAGGTCAAGTCAAAGATGAATGGGGTGTGTGTGTGCCTGTGTGTGTGTGCTTGAGCCAATCAATACTCATGAATTTGGTGCTGGAGGGCAAGGTTATGAGGAGAGGGCCTGGAAATAAAGGAGGTGGTTGGGATCATGAAAACCCCATTTCAGTGACAATTAAGGCAGGGGATTTTTTGGTTAGAGTCCAGCAGACAAACATGGTGGATCACATGTTAGATGTGTTCGATGAAGGTGCACTAGTTGTTCCAATGTGACTTCATCCAGTCACGCCAAGACACCTTAAGTTACAGGTCTGATTGCATTGGATTTTGCTCGCATTACTATCGGATCCTCAAAATCAGATATGGAAGTGGTCAGGATCGCATCGTGATTGGAATTCTATGTAGGCAATCCAGCCAAAACGCAGCCAATGTGAAGAGATGAAGAGAGGAAAATAGTAATGCAGTGCTAGATTTTTGGAAGACTACAGCCACGAGAGATACATAACAGCCATTTTCACGGCCAAGTACGGACATACAGCGATTTGATCTCATGCAATCTCAAAAATCAGGATGAAATGACGATTGTAATCAGAGCCTGAGTGTTGATTTACACATGTTACACTGTGAAAGCTTCTTTCATTTGATTTTGGCTCCAGTTCCATTAAAATACTTCAGGGAAGGACTGGGGCATGTTTTAGAGATATTATCAGCCAAAATCTTGTAAACCTCTCATAGTAGGTCATAGCTTACTAAACATCAAACATCCTAATGTGGTATTAATCCAAAGCAACTGGCAAGTGATGAAATGTTAACTCAAAGATTGCAGTGAGCTTATAGAAGTATAAAGTGATTTGCCTCTTAACATATTTACATTTTTTATAGGATGAAATAAGTGACATTATACATTGTGTAAAGTATAAATTATTTTATTTTATTCATTTTATTTTATTATTTTATTCTTTTGGGAACCAATTTGTAACTGTGTTTTGAAAAGTGATGATTATTATTATTATTATTATTATTATTATTATTATTATTATTATTATTATTATTGTTATTGTTGTTGTTGTTGTTAGTGTTATAAGTATTATTATTATTAGTGTTATAATTATTATTATTATTATTGGTAGTAGTAGTAGTAGTAGTAGTAATAGTATAGTAGTAATAGTAATAGCAATAGTAGCAGTAGCAGTAGTAGTAGTAGTAGAAGTAGTAGCAGTAGTAGTATAGTAGTTATATATTAGTAGCAGTAGCAGTAGTTTTAATATTAGCATTATTAGTATTTTGTTATTTTTTAAGGAAAGACTTTGATCTGGTTCAGATTTAATTCCTTTCATATTTAAAGGGGCAAGATGCCATTTTCTTATTTTATTTTTTTGGGCTTAGGACTTGGCACCTAATAAAATATACACTTTTTTTCCCCCTCTCCACTTCACTCTATTTTATGCCACGGGTAACTTTCACATTCTCAAAATCCCTTTTTTGATGATAAACGCTCTCAACGCTTTAAATCACAATCACGCTACATTTTTCACGTAAGAACAAATTGCCCGAGAGGATTATATTTCACATTTCCCTAATTCCCAGAGGATGCTTCTACAATGTGCCTCCACCGATTATGTGTGTAATCTTTCCGCAGGCAGGTCTATAAATCTTAAGGACACATTGTGTACAGGTTCTGGCACCACCACCAGACTGCATAGTACAGTATATGGAAATTTTCTGGGATTTGCTCATGTCATATCAGTCAGACAAAAACACTCACAAGGCCTTAAGTAGGTGTACAGTAGAATTTTTTTTTTTTTTTTTTTTTTTAATGAGCAGAGCTTACATGTATCTATGAACGGATGTCAAAAACAAACATGAATGTTATGTATTGAATGCATTCAGTAAAGGAGTCCAATTGCTCAACCAACCCGTATTATAACGTACTAGTGCAGTGCCCGTTCAAAACATGCCTGTTTGGATCGGGCCGATTGCTTGACCTCTGGTATTGCTGCTTGCAGCTTTCTCAAGAACCGCTCATCCAAACAACTTCACACTCGACACTGCACGTCCTTGGGTCCCCAGCAATACACCCGCCAAGTGTGAAGTAGATTGGACGAACGGTTCTCGAGATATGCGAAGGACACACATACAGACAGAGATTCCTTGCTTTATAGTATGATGACAATAATTCATTTGACAGTGAAGTCCATTTTTCCCTGCTGCATTCTCTCTTAGCTCCATAAATCTGGGCTTGCTTGGGTTAATATTCATATCACATTTTGCTAACTCAAGCAAAATGTTGCAGACACCATGAATGCAAAATAGGTCATGATGAAGAATGGTATGAATTTCGATCTCTCTGATTGTTTAAAAACACTAGGAAGCGGTCTTGTTGTCAGCACGTGTCTCATTTCATTAACATACGTTTGCTATTTCACTAATTCCGACACTTTTCATCATTTTGTGCAGCCATAATAAGACGGGACAGTTCCCATGTACTAAATAAAGGTTTTACAACTACCTCACTTGCCCCATTGAGCTTTAACCTGAGGATGCAAATCTGCTCCATGAAAACCAAGTGATTTCACGGTTCACTGACTCCTACATAAGCATATGGCGTGCAGTCTCTATCTCTAGGAAAACGTATTTATTACAGTGGAGGGGGAGCGTGCATGAATCACACTTTACACTGCAACCGTTCATTTTTTAATCACTCAGTCATATTTAGTGTACTGTACGTTTTGCCTAGCATCCTTACTGGTGCAATTGTTGAGCTGCAGCATCGCGCGTGGTTCACTGTATTACACTCTGTGGGATCGTTTAAAAAATCATGGGAAATAAAGTGACTTTTTCACACAGCTATATTGTACCATCGGTATTTATGTGGAAAAGACATGGTCCTCTGTTCACAAATTCATGCATGGAGATTACAAGGGCTTAGTACGACAAGTATTAGCATATCCTGTTACATACAAGCCTTTAAGCAGGGTTATGAGAGAGTAATGGAGACGCCTTTAGCTGGTTGAAATTTTGTTCAATTAATTGAATACTTGAAAAACTGCAATAAAGTATTGACACCTTTGCTGCATAATCCCTTTACAGGGATCAATGAAAAGAGGAATTCGAAGTCTGCAGATTTGGTGGCCGAGAAGAGAAAAAAGACTTTTATTATTTTTATTATCCCCCCGCCCCCAGTAAAGTGGGAATACAAAACCATTTTACTGTGCCCCAAGCATGAGCATAATTTGCTAAATGAATGTGACAACTTGTCTGTAAACAAGAGCTGGGACTAACTATGAATCATACTGGGCAGCCAGATATTTTTCCTTATTTACCATCTGTAAATAATGTCAGAGTTGTGCCCGTGCTCTGCCAGAGCTGTCACTTTGACGGGCTGTGGAAATGGTGGTGCACACAGCCACCAACAAAACAGGTTAAAAAACAAGTGCTTCTCATTTCCAACCCTCATGAAAACAGACTTCTCTCAGGGAATATAATATTCATGGCTTCTGTAATTTGCGTTCCTGAATTTATTGGCGTCTGTGACAGGGTTTGTCTGTCAAGACAAGAGTAAGGATGAAGAGACTGAACAGAGAAGAGATGAGCTTTGATCTGATCATTTTCAGTTTGTCAAAGAGGGAATACAGCGGGCTTATCTGATTTCCTCAGATTCGCTTACTCTCTTCTCACACTGGTGCAGAATCACAAAACTTCACTAATTTCATGTGTCTCTTTTGGTTTGCCTATACAAATGAAATTAATTTGGCTGCGTCTTAAGTATATACAGTAAGTACATGCTCTGAGCTGTCCGATAAAAGACACAGAAGTTGGGATGAAAACCTCTTGAAGAGAACTAGATTAGAGGGTCCCATAAAGCCTCGCTGAGTGAAAAGAACAAATACTGATCTCCAGCACCCCCAAAACATCAACTATTAATCACATTTGAAACTACGCACTTAAAAGTGAAATACTCATAACACCTCAGTTCCCAGTGTGGACTTGAACCGTACAATCAAAGGCTGCTTTTAAGATAGTGCACTGCACTGAGTTTAATTGGGGGATAACTTTCATGCACTTCACAGTAATCTTAAATTCCATTTCACCCCATGCATCAATGATATTTTCTGGAGTAAAATATAATTTTAAAAAATTACTAATTCGGCAAGTTTAGTAGATAGGGAACTGAACATTTACTCTTTATCATCAGAGTCATTTGCAATCTTATTATCTCTCCAATCATCTAACTACCGTTTTCCCCAGTGGGTTAATTCACTGTCAGATCAATTGACTTACAAAATGGATTTTCTTAGACATATAAATATTCAAAAGCTTTCACAACAACAAGATTTTCATATCAAAACTAATGAAATAATTAAGAATGAATGCTCTGTCAATAGGTAATGAAAGCCAATTCCAAATGTTCAGTGTGTTTGGAGCTGAAAATACAATCTATTAAACTACTGAACTGGGAGTGAATGAAGTGAGAGTGAATTCTCACCAACACCTGGCAATAACTTATATTTCTCAAGCTACATTGGCTGCCCTGTTTTTGATTCTATGCGCTCAGGCACGCGTATCTCTGTATGTATTATTGATATACTTGGGAGATAACATTACACCAAGGTCTTTGAGATCCATCCAGCTCAGATGGATAGCTGTTTTTCCAGGAGTCTGTGTGAGTCCTCTTGGTACATTTGACAGATGTAAACATATGTACTGCTGGCACAGCCAAGCCAGCCATCTATAATGGATTTGGAGTTGTGCGAGGTGGAACAAGTCACCTCAAGTGAGGTACAGGGGATTTTATGAAATGTTAAAAGAGACCTATTTCAATATGCCCTGCATTTCCCTGAATAATATGCAGGAGAACTTACAGTGTGAAAATGTCAATCGCTCTCTGCAGAGCCTTCAGAGATTTTAGAGTGCAATGAGAAAATATGTCTTAAATGTATGTCAATTTGGGATCTCAGTCAACATGGCATGCCACAGTCTACAATATTTCTTACCTGGATTAAATGTTCTCTCAGTGGAAAGTACCAGATTTCAAGCTGTCCCCCGCTCATGTGCAGTACACCATTGATTTCAATGCTTTTTTAAATAATATTTTACACAAAATGTTTATTTCTCCAAAGTTCTAGAGATGGCAGTTTCCCCTAGCTGATACTTACAATGAATAATAATAACCTGAGTAATTTAAACCAGGTTTAACAGCATTCCCCAGTACAGACACTGGCCTCTTTAAGCTCTCCTTCATGCTGTTCATGCCGGTGATTGCTGTTTTAATCCGTTTTGATCTCAGTGCGGCATTTGACACCATAGACCATGTCATCCTGCTTGAATGCCTCAAAAAATGGGGTTGGTGTCACAGTTACTGCCCTCGAATGGCTCAGACCATAACTAGCTGATAGATCATGTTCTGTTGCAGGAGGTAGTGCATCATCTTCTCCATTGTATCTCATGACTGGTGTCTCCCAAGGATCGATTTTAGGCCCCATGCTGTTTTTCATTATATATGCCCCCACTTTGTCACATCATTTGCAAAGAGGATATCCATTTCCACCGTTGCACCGCTAACACCCGGTAGTTTCAGCCCTTAAAAAAACACTGATGCCATGTTTAAAGACGCTTGCAATAACAAGGTTTTCATATGCAAACTGTGATGAAATAATTAAGAATGACTGATCTGTCAACAGGTAATGAAAGCCAATTCCAAATGCACAATACTATTCTGCACTGAAAATCTATTACCTACTTATTTAGGAATGGAGGAATTGAAAATGAATTGCTTCCAACCTCAAACATTTCTGAGGCTACACTGGTTTCACTGATTTTGCCCCTGTGCACTCAAGCACACTTATCTCCGCATGGTAATAATATATGCTCCCACTTGGTCACGTCATTTGCAAAATGGATATCTATTTCCACCGTTCCACAGAAAACACCCGGTAGTTTCAGCTCTTAAAAACCATTGATACCATGTTTAAAAATGTTTGCATTAAGAAGATTTTCATATCCAAATTGGAATGAAATAATTACTGAATGCTCTGTCAAACGATACCATCATCTTAACCCATCTTAATGAGTGGCTCACGGACATAAAATTATATCTCAAAACCTTTGGCATGTTAATGATAATAAATCTGAGATTGTTTAAATTGGCCCACTCGACTCCATTAACCTGATCCTGCAAAGATTCATCGTCTTTCTGGCAATGTCAGGCCATTTTGGCTCCAAATCTGGGGTTGATTTTTGACTTAGATCTCAGTTTCCATGAACAAGACAGGGATAGTAAGAAATATTCAGTCTTGCATCTTCCAGTAAAAAAATATTCATAAAATAGGTTTTCAATAAGCTTTTTTTTTTCTGACCTTGAGAAAAATATCCATGCTTTTATTTAATCTCTTTTAGATTACCATGACTCTTAACTCCTGTCAAAGTCAGAAATCCCTCTTTCATCTGTAGCTACTGCAAAATGCAGCAGCAAAGCTTTTAACGAAAACTAAGACACGGGATCATATTACCCCTAATTTAGCATTTGCACACTCGCTTCCTGTTAGTTTTACTACTGGTTAATATTTAAATTTTTGCTTTAAGGCTGCTAGACTGTGGACATGCCCTGTCTGAAGAGCTTAGGTTGGCAAAATTATTGACGTCAAAACACACATATATATGTATACACATATATATATAGATATAGATATAGATATAATTATATACAATTTGCTCCTACTTGTTTTGTTTTATTCTTATCTAACCATGTTGTTATTCATTCATGGCTTTTTTATTGTTTGTTTTATTGACTTTTATTGAGTCTTGCTGACTCTATTGACTCTTAATGTTATGTAATGACTTTTATTTATTATTGATTATTAGTATTAATTATGCTTTATTAAGGTTATGGTTGGGTTTAGGGTTGTAAAACACGTAACACAGTTCTTAAAAGAATTCTAAACATATGTTCCTTCATCTTATTAGTACTTCTCATTATTATTATTTTGATTATATCATTAACATTATTACTGCTATCATATTGATTAATTACTAGTGAGTTGATGATTGAATAGTGAATTGAATAATCGTACAGGCAATTCTGAAATTGCTATATCCTTTGCATTCTCAAAATGAGCACTGCATTACTACAAATACCACAACCTTTATAAATGTGCTTGTGTCTCACTCTTCTTGTGACTGAGCATCATTACAAATCACCCCATGCTACTTGTGTTTCACTTCCTTCCTTTAGTGCAGAGGAAGAACATCAAGGTCTCAGTTTAGTTTTCCCAAACCGGCTCACCTACCTGGCCCCTTCAGCCGTTGTGAGCAATCTCCCTCTGATATGCAATGCCAGTATATTAACCGAAGTCACAACAAAAGTCCACAAGTGGATCCACAGCATGTCAGAGCGGCCTAACAAACTGTGAGAGGGAGGTCAGAGATCAGCGCTGTCCATAGGGAAAAGTCAGATAGAAGTGCCTGGGAGTGATGTTGAGGAAAATAAAAAAGATGGTGCAGTGAACCGTCTAGCACACGTCACTTGCGGTAATGTTATTAATGTGATTAATTGAAGTTAACATGTCTGGTTCTTCAAGCTTAAACACTCAGGCTCGCCGTGCATATCTGATGAAAGGTCAGTTCACTCCAATTTATTTGCCAAAAGGAGAGGACACAGGGGAACATGCACAGGCTGGGAATTTAATCAGTGTGCCACCCAGATGCTGAAATCTGGTTCTGCTCTGTAAGCAGCCGGCTTCAGAATGACATGCACATTTCAGAATGGCCATTGGTGCGTGACTAATGAGCAATGACCATGACCAAGAAATCCCACTCATAACACAGCGACAGGTTTTCTTTGACAAAAGTTCAGTAAACAAATAAATAGTTTCAGACAGGATCTGGGAGATCAGGGAGTCTTTGCTGATTATATTGCTCAATTCAGCATGCTGTGAGACGTTTCTGAAAAGCAACAGTCCATTTCTCACCTTGGTTTCTGGGAATAAATTGAAGTAGTCAGATAGAGTCACAGTGGCAAAGTGATTAGAGGAATTATTGATCCATTTCTTTGGGCAACTTCTCCGTTAAAAGTGAGTGGACTTCACCTCAATTTGTGTCTAAAACTCCCTTGATGACTGCCTGCATTCAGAGAACTATTAAATTGACAACAGACAATAAAAAGAAACCATTCTCCAGCCTGCAGCCCACCTTTGAATGGGATACTTAGAGGCTGTAACCTGTAGAATATGTGTCTTTACAAACTGGATGACTTTTATTGTGACATATTATGCTTAAGGTAGGAGGGTGATTGAGTTTTTATTTCTTTAGAGATATTATTCTTGAACCTCCAGTGATATTTTACTCTCCCTCACTATATTGCAGTAATATTTCAAAGCTGATAAAACTGGGTGAATTTTAATGAAGGCAACAGAAATTTATATTTAAAAAAGGAAGGAACTGTTGGTCATCTACACACAGGTCACATTACATTTCATCAAATTAATCCCAGAGGTTTGTTGCAATTCATGCAGTGTAGGGCGAGTTGATGCTGTGTACCTGTGGATGTTTTCATTTATCCATTTACTCCCAGTTAGCCCAAAGCTTACCTCCTCAAAATCCTTCCTGCGGGACAACCTGCAGGCGGGACAACCTGACCTCCTGCAACAATTTACTGCAGTTTCACAATGTCATGAACATTCATCTGCAGCATTTGACTGAACCCGCTAACAGTGCAGACAGCTAGTCATGGAGATGTGAACTTTAAACCCCCCCAAAAAAAAGCTTCACAGAGAGGGCATTCAACCATCCTCCCGCTCCTGGCACTCGCTACAGCTAACCTCGCATCAGCATGAGTGAGGGGACAGCAGTGAGGAGAAATGACACCCTATATGCTGTCTGGAGAGACATGTCCTTCATGGGCATACCATACAGCAAATGCCATTATTATCTATGACCACTGCATTCTATTATTCCTCTCTCTCCCCCTCCTTCTTGTGCTTGCGCTGTGGTGACTATGGCGCCATACTTCAGCTTGTTATTTACATATAGCTATAATAATCCTCTGTATTCCTTTCTCCTTCACATTCATTTTCATATTCTATTTACTATTAGGGGCTTTGTGGAGCACATCAATATAGGCAGTGGGTAATGAATAAATTAAGCATTAGAGTGAAGGCTGAGTCCTACTCAGAGGTCACATGTACTGTATTTTGCTGCCATTTTAAAATAGCCAGATCACCGAGGAATAATGCAGAAGAATACGTCCAGCCAGACGCAAGCAAGCGACTGTAAATGGGCGGCCATCAGGGAGCACCTGAATAATTTATAGCTGCTCGTGTTGTGCTGCACAATGAGGGGAGGTTTATTTCAAACAAAGGGAACATGATGTCTGTTATAAATGTCTGTTATGCTATTCTCACCCTGTCATGTTTATACTATATATTTTCATATGCGTTTGATTTATTTTATTTGATCTATCAAACTGGCATGTATCTGTAATTGATGTGACTGTAAGTGCTTCCCGAGTCATTTACAAAAGCAATTGTGGGCGTTGGGATCCAGGGAGTACAGCAGCCACCTTCCGATGCGCTCTTAATCTGGAAATCTCTTGTCTTCCCGCAGCCTGGGACGTCCCACTACGTCTGTCTCCAGAGATGCCAGGTCTCACTGACACAATTCTCCAGAGAAGCAGACTCACAGCTTGAACCGTTAAACATAACATTTTGGTAGGACGTCACACTGAGCAGATGTATGACTTTTCGTATCGAGTCTGCTCCGGCACCGTCTAACACACTTATATCATTTCTGCAGAAGTTGCAACTTGTTACATTCTCAACATATATCATTTAAAGTACAAGTTTAGAAACTTAGAAGTTTATACTGCAGCAGCAACTATCTTTCCTTTGCCCACCTTCTACTGTATACTACCAAATTTCTCTGTGGTTTTGAACTTAACCTTAGAATCTCATCACTGGCTGCAGCTCTAATTATTTGAGGCATCCCTGTTGGACAGTAAAGAGGAAGAGAGAAAACAATAGAAAGAGAGAGAGTACTATTAGAACTGCTGCACTAATTGATCTATGTCTGTTCTGTGCATGTATTATTTTTATACACTCACCGAGCACTTTATTAGGAACACCATACTAATACTGGGTAGGTATCAGCTTTCAGCTCAATGTCAACCGGCTACCAAAGTGACGTCCGCCTCAAGGTTCGACGTGTTGCCTTCTGAGATGCTTTTCTGCTCTCCACAGTTGCAAAGAGGTTATCTGAGTTACTGAAGCCTTTCTGTCAGCTCCAACCAGTCTGGCCATTCTCTTCTGACCTCCCTTACCAACAAGGCGTTTCCGTCCGCAGAACCGCCGCTCACTGGATGTTTTTTGTTTTTCGCACCTTTCTGTGTGAACTCTAGAGACTGTTGTGCGTGAAAATCCCAGGAGATCAGCAGTTTCAGAAATATTCAAACCTGCCCATCTGGCACCAACAACCATGCCACGGTCAAAGTCACTGAGATCGCATTTTTTCCCCATTCTGATGCTTGGTGTGAACATTAACTGAAGCTGCTGACCTGTACCTGCATGATCGTATGCATTGCTCTGCTGCCACATGACTGGCTGAATGGATAATTGCATGAATAAGCAGGTGTACAGGTGTTCCTAATGAAGTGCTCGGTGAGTGTATTTCACATTGTTTATGTGGTTTAATTGATCGCTTTGTTTTTACTGTGTTTGGAGTAAGACCGAAGACATATTTACAGCCTTGGTTGGACAATAACATTCTATTCTATTCTATTCTATTCTATTCTATTCTATTCATATATGTGTCCAGATGTGATTAGTGCACACAACCTCTTCCAGCACCCAGGACTGTGATAGAAAGTTGAACCTGGAATACATGCGCATGAATGTTCAATTGATCTTTTATGGAAACACAGATCAGCTTTAAACAATCTTCACTATCAGAGGATAATTTAAAACTACACTGTGATTCTAACAAAGATTCAAGGGGATTATGTCCCATTTGTCTGTCTTTGGGATCAGCTGAACAGACAAGCAATTTGCTGCTGTGTGAGATGATGAGCTTTATGACTGGCTGCACTGATGTGGCCGGCGAACGAGGGGAATGTTTGCTCACTTCTCCATCATAAACTGTTGTTCATCAAGGAGATCTATTTTCTACCCCCTTTAAACCTTTTCACAGGACTGCAAACTCTGACAAAGTGGCTCAGTCCGTGCTCTTTAATGATGACAAATGGGACTTATCCTGAGGATGTTGTCAGATCAGGGGATGTGCTGTGGGTGTAAAATTAGGCAGTGACACGTGGAGAGTAAGTGAAAAAATATGGTATTTTTCCATAATTCCATAAAATTATTTATCTTGTGATGGACTGCCGCTTTCAAAGTAGCAGAAAACAATTGAAAGATGCTCAAAGTGCATGTACTCTGTTAAATTGACCTTAACATTGACTATTAACTTCCAGTTTCTCCCGCGTTTGCCTTTAATTGGGTCTAAAAATGCAAAACAGCAGGGGTGCCGTGGCTCAAGCCATGGCAGGCAGAAAGGAATATTTCAAAGTAAGTTTTTATTATCAGCTGTATTGAGTTATACACTTTTATAAGTTTTAATTTGCAATTGTGATATATTGTCTGTGATAGATGGGAATTGCGGTTATTATGATGCTGTTTAGCAAATTTCTCTACAAACTGGTTCTCGGTGCAATTTTGACATTTATGTCATTGTGGTAATGAGTATTAATTCATGAATCTTAAGATATGCACACTCCTAAAAATTGATTCCATTGTGGCATAATCTAGCTGTTGTTCGACTTGTATTGCTTTGACACAGTACGTTTTGCAACAGCCATTTCTCAAACTGACACAGAATAAAGAAGGGTTGCACCCTCCCCATGTTTAATTATAACGCCCTAAGAAAAGCAGCAGCTGCCAACAAAAGACATGAAAACAGCTATTGGCATGAAGAGAGTCTCATTTTAAAATGAGTTGAAAATCTATATTTTGGTGTACTGATTGGGCACATGAATTTGCTCTAATAGAGTAAAATGGTTAATCTAAGAGCTCCGCAATTGAACTAGATATGAGACTCTTGTCGCGCGGTTCTGCTTTTTCCTGCTAGATGTTAATGTAAAAATATTTTAGACCAGGCAAGCAAGCTGCAATGGCCTGTGGGGATTCAAGTCTTATACCGTTTAGTAAAGGGTAACATTAAACATTCACAGTGTCTGTCTCTGTCTGTCTCTCTCTCTCTCTCTCTCTCTCTCTCTCTCTCTCTCTCTGGTAACGCTTGGTAAGAGAGCTCCTTTAAAGATAAGCTATATACAGCATTGCTGGCAATAATCAATCATTTATGCAATATCTTGCTTGGGGTTGGTTAATTATTATTAAGCATTATGCTAATTATTTGGTTCTCTAAAGAAAACATTGCTTGTGTAGTATTATAACCTGGGGTAACCGGTTCTGCTGCCTTTCTCAAACTTAGGGTAAGTAGCATTGTTAACTACGATAATAAGCATTTTAAATCTGTGCCATCCATAGACCAGCAGCACCAGAAGAATCTGCAGTATTGTAATTACAAGATTTTTTATTTCTCTTTTTTTTTTTGCAGAATCAAACGTTTCCGGCAAATATTGTATGGACGATGCATTTTAACTCGTTTTCACTTATTGCTTTCATTATGTGGGCATTGGGAATCCCTTTGAGACTGTAACTGTGATTAAGAACTATACAAAAACACTTGACTTGATAGAATAAAACCACTGTGATTCCCCCAAAAAAGAAATGACAATAGTTTTAACAATAAGAAGGCTAATCAAAGCACTGGTCGACACAAATACCAGCACAACTTTGTTTTACGACTCATATCTTTTTCTGTCCTTTCTCTTTTCCTGCAAATAAACAGAGAAAACGCTGCAAATTGTCTCAAACTTTTTTCTAAAATGCCACTGCAAATTCAAGTGTTCTCACAATGTCACTGCACTGCATAGGACTCAGTGCTTTTATTCATGAGCACAACTGACTCCTAGTTCAACTAATAAGATTTCCACTATTCTTCTTTTAGATACAGTATTCAAGGACTTCTGCTGTATCTTTGTGGTGTCCATATAAAATGATCTTTGGAAATCGTTTATTTTCTGCAAAACTCCACAAAGCTGACACATTTGCACTGAAAAGGAAATATGAAGACAACAACAGATGTATGAAAACCAGACTAGTGAAAATAATGAGTCAGAAAGGAATTTCTATTAGCCCTGCCTTGGACCCTCTTCTATGGAGTGCTGGCGCTTAAACAATACAGCTTTTAGAGGGAAAGTAAATTAAAATATCGTCACCACGGTCTGAAAAGCCACTGACACGTAATAAGGTGTCAAAGGTGTCAGATTCATTTCTTGCACTCAATTCATCACCAGAACAGACTTGAATGACTTTCTCCAGAAAAGTGCAGATTATCAATAATCTAATTTTAAATGACCACCTGATACACTTTTGTGCTTCTGTTAAAAACACACACTGAAACCTATGGCTTGTCACATACTGAAAGCTAATTCAATGAGAAAATACCTGAGTTCATCCCTGTTTCAAAGAACCTTAAGAACCAGGCGTTCACCCCAGTTTCCCTCATTGATATGACAATTTGCTGCTCATTAAAAACCCACAAAGGGTTTGTGTAGCTCTAGTTGGAAAAAAAAGTTGTGGCTGGTACATTGTTTGTTTCACCCCTATGGCTTTGAAGGTTTTGTTACTGCTCACAATTTGGATTATTAACTTTATACTTTAACCCAATTGGCAAATTGGCAAATTAGCTGACATAGTCAATTCCTCCTTTCCTAGGCAGTGCTGAAGTCAGACAGCCCCCTTATGCAGAAAAGCATTCAGCCAGGACTGCAGGTTCAAAGGAAGAAAAATCAATGCCCTCTCACAGTGCCACATTATTTAAACACCAGCCACCTGAAAACGATCGGGCTCAAAATCTGCAACATTCAGAGGCCATGTCTGGCTTGTGTCAATGTCTTCCACACATACTTTGACATGTTGTTTGACACTGGCATTTTTAAATTAAATTTCTAATCCTGCATGGTCACAAAGTGCAGTAATCTACCCAGTGGTTTGCCTGTCCGCATGTTACTCATTCTATCTGTCCATATTTTGTGTCACTTGACACAAAATTGCCATGTGTGGTTATTTAATGTCATCATCAGAAACTGATAAAATGATTGGAAGTAAATTATTAAAAACAAAGATTAAAAAAGCGCCTTACCGAAAAAGATGTTTAAAAGAAAATTTGACCAATTTTTGTAAGTGCTGCTCGGCTTATCAACTGCTTGTGTTTTTGGAGGTTTGAAAAGCCTTACAAGCAGAGAAGCTCTTGAAACTTTAATGATTTTAATAAATTACTCAGGCCTCCTTAGACACAGTCGAGATATTGCTACTGACATGCAGCAACTACAAGCTTACTGGTGATCATTGTAGAATACAAGATTTCTGATCATGCAATCTTACCAACTGCTGCACAACAGAAAACTAATTTAGCCAGGGTATATCAGGTTATGTAAGTTCTTTACACTCACATAATGACTTTTGTTTTAGGGCCTGGAAAAGTTGACACACAATTACTTTTCTAGTGCCTTTTCATGACATTGATGAAGCTGTTAGCAAAAGCAATGGAAAAACTGCAAAAAAAAGTCAAATGCTCAGGGTCCATTAGAGATTGAGACTTCTTACTGAATGGAGCATAAAAAAATTAGACCTTGTCACAAAAAAACAGGAAATGACAAAGCAATAGAGAACAAATCCCAATGTAGCCCCACAGAACAAAGCCTGGATATTTCGTTTCACCGAAGCATTTATGAGTACATGTCATGCAGGCAGGCTCTTATACGACTTTTAACAATTGGAATTTAGAAAACACATCTGAAGGTGGCATGACATGTTAAATGCATGACATGTGAGAGTGCAGTGGTTGGAGTGGTTGCCTAATCCCTTTGATGTTATTGTCTGTCTCTCCTTTATCTATCTGCAATCGATAACATCCTCGGATGGGGAGTACACAAGAGCAACACATCACTGATATTCATCTATGTGCCTGTTTCGGGGTTTGATATGTCATCGATGGCAGTCCGTAAATAATTGCTTTAGGCTACTTCAGCACTGGGTTAATGGTGGAGAGAGGTTGCCTTCCCAGAATCATTATTTATAAAGCAAATTCCCCAGAATATCTATTACCAACCACAAATTCCTGTGAGGAATATCAGAGCTATGCATGTTCATAAGTTTATCAAACCATCTATTGTATGTATTCTGGATCCATGTTCACAGCAGCCCTGGGTGTTTTCTACTTTTCATCAGAGGGGCTGTTTTCCCTATTGAGATAAGAAATTAAATCTGCAGGAGCAGAGGATGCTGGGTTTGCTGCAGGGTGGCGAAGCAGTAGCTCTGATAATGGAGCCGACTCCCATTGCGCAGGCTGTGAGGCAAACAGCCGTGGCGCCAGCCCAACCCTGCCTATGTGAGAGGATAGCTAACGGTGTTGAATAGTTGCAGTGGAAAAAGGATGTCACTCTATTGAAGCTATCTCTCTCTCTTTCTCTCTCTCTGTCTCTCTGCGTGTGAATATGTGTATAGATCTGTATGTGATAGACAAGGGAATAAAAGAGCAAGATGTCATGTTTTGCAGTGTCTCTGTTTGAGTTAATATATGGCGAGAAAAAGACAAGTAGGAAACCTTACTGATTTTATGTTGAATGCACTGAGAACATACACACACACACTGGAACTGTGTTGGTCTGAATCAAAGGAGGGCATCAGCATTTCTTCTGCATATTATAACCAAAGCATTATTATTACCAAAGCATTTTTCCCTATCACTTTCTCTTCATTATCACAGTCAGGCTGTTATGTGTGGTGCTATATTATGTAAATGTGCATAGGGTTTTAATTTCAAAATGGGGAGACTCACCAGTGTATTGTGTCCTTTTGGATGCTTCTCACAGTGTTCACTTCAAAGCAGTCTGCAGAGAAAAATAAACGGTCACACCTTAATGTGCGAGCACAAATAACACTGGGGGCATACGCCACCAGTTGTAATAGTGTCAGAATCATAAAAAGGTTCAATTTATGGTTCAATCTTTGATTCCATCCCAGGCTCAATACAAATGATTTGACATTTGTGTGGCTGTGGAACAACCGTTTTAAATTGCAGCTTCTCTCCCAAGATCAAATTTAAAAAACGGCAGAAATTCGAACAGAAACAATATTATTTTGCCAGCCTATTTCTCAAAATGCTTTTTTCCCCCCTTTATATGCATAGCTAACATTTCTCTTTGTTCAGTGTATTAACCTTGGATCATACACTGCACAAAGCTTCAGAATGTTTTGCACAATCTCGCACCATTTACAGGTTAGGCTTTTTTCAATATCTCATTCTTTTCATTACAGTTACTGAATTCAGTATAATTGAATACCGACTGTTGAATGCATGTAGAACGATAGCCTATTGTCTGTTTTCAGTCTTGCACTATGCCTTTGTGCTGTATGTAATGTCCTGTTGTCCTTGCACCATGTTGTGTCAGTATATAATGCAAAAGACTGCAGTTATCAACTTGTCCCTGCACCATTGTCACCGAGACAAATTCATGTGCATCTACTATACTTTTGTAATTAATGTAATTCTGACTCTGATTTACATACAGACATAATTAATGTGGTTGAGAGAGGACCCGAACACACTGTTGTACTCTTGGAACATTGTTTGTCTCAAAAAAAACACCTTTAAGCTATTGCAATCTAGAGAATAAAAGAATCCAAGGCAGCCACAATTTTCTCGCTCTGTCCCCAGTGCACAACTAAGAGGAATACATGGAGCTATCACAGTTAATTGAAGGTTTTGTAGATGAAGAAAAAGGGACTACTTTCCATTTTTTTCAGGTATAATGACAACAGAGGAATAGCTCTGATTCTCCTCTGTCAAATTTAATTGCCAAAGCAGCAATCTTGATTAGGATCTCAACAGTTCTTTTATCAGCCCCTGCCACAGCAATACAAGATGTGTGTCCAATCAAGACATATTTACCAACCCAAACTCTCCCTCCTACTACGTGCAAACAAGGTAGGTCTCTACCTAAGACACTGACATTGAGATGAGACTTCCAAGGTTGTTCAGCAGGCATCCATTACATCCAAAACGGCCACTTTTCTTATTTTTTCAAGTGTCTACTCTATAGCTGCAAAAGCTCCTTTGTGGAATATCACTCCTTATGGTGATATTCCACACAAACATTTCTTTTAATCTAAAATCTTGTCTGGTATTTTTAAGAAATCAATGTAAATAACTAGACCCACAATGTTATCAAATAGAACTTAATTTCTTCATTTTCAAAATGTCATTATGTAACGTCCACTGGCCATCTTTCTGCCTGACCTTAGACAGTGATGTGAGAGGTACAATTTCATGCATGCGTGCCGCACTTCACTGAAATGTCCATCCTGTGTCCATGTTCCCTGGAGCATCCAACACTTAAGGAACTGATTGATATTCTTCACACTGTAAGCATCACCAGAATAATTCATGCCGCCTTAGCTTTAATCTTACATAGATTGCATGTTAACCCCCTCCACTCATCTACCAAACGCCACACAGACACATAAAACACGCGTGCACACAAGTACACATGCACACACACACATACACACACACACAGACACACACACACTTACAGTATGTTGTTCAACAGTTGGGTTTGTGAGAAGACTTAATACTCTGCACTTTTTTTATTATTATTTTTTTTGAAGAGATAATTATAGCATTGAGCGTTGTCGTTTGTGTTACAACTGCCAATTGTCCAGTTGAACAAAAAAAGGGAGAAGTGGAATTTGTCATTTGCAGTAAGGAGGTGCAGGCTGCATCTTCAACAACAAAAGTAGTTTTGTTATAAAACAATCAAACAAATCAAATATCATTTGGCTCACATATTGCCTCAAGCCATGTGTTGATTTGTGCTAATACGATTGGATTATTAAAGCAGAGGACTCGCATCTTTAAAAGCATAAGTGATGTAATTAAAAAAATAAATCTAATATTTTCAGATTCACACATACCCTCCAATGGTATGTCTTCTCCCGTGCTGCCATACATGACTGATGATTAGATTCTAAAACTGCAGCTGTCAGGGTGGTGGTTTGGTTTTCCCATCTCTTCTGAAACCCAGTGTATCTACTCTCTGGCTTCTCTGCCATCATTTGCAACCATCCTCAAGGACAAACAGCTATTTGTTCAATGTTTCAGGACTTCAGCGCCTCAGAACACGGGGCTAGGCAGGCGTTTGGGCAACTGTAAGCTTGGTTTTTGTGTCTCCACGCGTTGAAAAAATGGGTGTTTCACTCGACATTTTGTATTGCTTATGCAGTGTTTTGCAACAGAAATGCAACAGAAATGCAAAATGTGCTTCAAAAGAAACGTCTCGCCTTTTTTTTCTAGAACCTATCAGTTTTTAAAGTATGTGACTACAGGCCAGTGCTGCCCATGGCAACATTATCACCTCTCTGTCAAAACACCCTCTAGAATTCCTAATGAAGAGTGAAAGAGAACTTGTTACTGGACCTTTCTACGCCAATGTCTAAACCAAGTGTGAAAGTCCTGGGTACACAGCACATCCCAGCTCTCGATTACTCCGTCTCACTTGCCACAAGGCTAAAATAAACATTATGAGGCCACGACCCACACTAGTATCGTAAAGCCCTCAATAATAAAAAAAAAGACATATTTGATCTTGGGCCATGGTGAACATGGAACATGGTTACCAGTAAGATAAATTGCGAATAGTGGCAAGAGTCTGCAAAAGCCTTTTGAGTCCCAGCGATTCTAGTCCATTTATCCTCCTCTCTTGAAGCAATCATTCTGGATTACAAAACATGAATTCGCATGATGAGAAAAGATGGGGGAAATACCTGTACTAATGCACTCACTGCATGGTAAACTGCTGGCTCGACTGCAGTGTTACCTCTGTCGATCCGCACTTCCCTAACTCACAATGGCTGGTTTAAAAACACAAAGGCAGTCAAGCATCTTGTGGTTTTCATTAGATACCAGCCAGCCCTGCTGCCTCCACTGACTGTGATTTAACAGACAGCATATGGCTCTCTTAGCATGCCCACACAGTTGGCACTCTGACCATTACCAGTACCTCCGGGGTGGCCAATGTGACCTCCAGAGATGAGACAGCTCCAGAGAAAGGCAACAACCCAAGGCGACGTAGAGGCCTTTACTGTGGGCTGCACTGCAGAGAGCCCAAACACACTAAGAGTACTAAGAGATAACAGCGAAGTGTAAAATGACAAGAAAAAATTGTGCTGATGTATTACTACATATTTAGCGTGGCTGAAAAGTTACGATTCCATTGTTAGGAAGGAATCTCGCCTTGGTTCAGAGAATGACCATGGTGACACTGAGCAATAATACAAGTTGCCTGGGAGAATCACATCAAATAATGTATGCTCTAATAATTGCTCTGCTTATGCAGCTATTTATAATAAAAAACACAAGCTGTATTCACAAGTCTGTGTTAACCTAAACTATGTCCCACATACATCAGTCAGTGAACCAAGGGGAACATGGGAATTGAATAATGCCCTTTGTCATCTCATATGAATAATTATGCAATAAGCATAATGCAAAGTTGTGCACCAGCAGCCGCAGAGGTCGCCAGGGCTACCCATGAGCCTCCGACACGCAGACTGCGAGCATGCGAGCGATCCGAGTTTCCCCTGGTTCTTGATGAGTCAGGGAGGAGAGGCTCTCTTGCTCATGATCTGATGCTCTGGTAATAAGCTCTTTCCCCTCCCCTTCCCCCCCGTGTGAGCCGAAGGTTCTGATGATGACCATACTCCTATTTATACACTTAGCCATGCTCAGCACATTTACCGGTACCACATAAATAATCAGTAGGTATGAGAGGTGGTGTGCAAGAAGGATGGCTTTGCTCTCACACAGCAACTTCTGGCTACCCACTTCCACAATGCACTGAACAACACTCGTAGTATCACGTCTCTCTCTCTCTCTCTCTCTCTCTCTCAGTAATGTGCTGATGTACTCATCCCCATGTCAGAACAGACTTAATGTTACTTATTAATGCGGAGGTAAACAAGTGAGTGATGGCATTAATGGGTGCTCTGACTGCAAGGTCTTAGATGCATGTATTGATTGTGCTGAAGAGCCTCGATATGGTCTTAGAGACCATGGACCCCCCCATCAGTGTCATTTCCAATTTCTCACTTTCGGCTTGGCTGCACAACTTGCAGCTGTTCAAGCTCGCTCCTTAACCTTTGTTTTCTACCTGTAACACTTTGTTGCTGCTTACAATGGAAATTACACACTTTGTCTTGTGCTGCTGACAGGGGTTTCAATACATACAGTAAGAACAGCAGGAGACTTAACTACCACTTGCCCAGGCAGCTGTTTTGCCCTGTTGGTGCCTGGTAGACACAAAAAACAAACTCTTTTTTCAGCCCTACTACATGTAGCCAGTCATTTCAATGATCAAACTAGCCATTTAAAGTTAGTCTGTACCCATTCAGCAAAAATCATTGAACAGAAGTCTACAAGTTGGATAAGAGAGATAGCTTATCAATGGTACTGTCAGAGCTGAAAATGGAAAGTAAAAGGACATCTTTTTAAGGCTGTGGGAAACGCGAAGTTGAAGGCATTTTGAGGTTCATTTTTATCTTAACTGGGTCATTTATGGGCCCTCAGCTTTTCACCGCCAATCTAATGATGTGCAAGATGATATAGTACTCCCATTTACAAAATATCCAAAACACAGCAATCCGTGTCCAAATAGCAAATTATTAACGGATGGGTAAAATAATTTCATAACAGAACCCTCCATATTCAAGCATTAAGATATGCCAAGCAGTTTCCCTGAGATACAGCTTGATATGAACATTCTCTTGTCTTGTCTGTTTTCACTCAAACAGACAGCATGTGCATGTTACTATGACATAGACCAGTACATTTCATATTCACAATTTTCTTTGCTTTTGCATGTTTAACATCCGTTTTACGACACGGCAAAGTTGTAATGCCTCCCTTGTTTGAACAGATGATTACCTTAATCAAATATTCTGAGGGAGCATCCAATTGCTTTGCCTGCCAAGTACAGACAAATCGACAAAAAGCATGAGGGTGGTCATACACCCTCATCAAAACATTGGCTGCACTGTGTGTCCTCATGCTCATGCTGTGGAAACTCTTTATTTGTATTATTATTATTTTGTTGTTGATTGTTTAGACCCTTTTTCTCTGTTGTTCTCACAAAATGCCACTGTTAATGGCCAAAGGTCATTATATCTATCTAAACTTGTCATTGGCAATACTGAAAATGGCATATGACTTTCCACAGTTTCAGTCTCAAGTTATATTTGTTTCTCACATTCAAAAATTCACAGCTTGTAATTCCAGCAACTTGCCTTTCCCCAAGCAACAGCCCAATCTACCTCCATGCACCATGCTTTTCAAATATAGACATCTTGTTTCCCAAAGGTGATACATGCAGATTCAAAACAGTAGTTATTGAAAAGTCCTTCAATTGATCAATGACATCTTCATTAAGATAAGATAAGATAAGATTAGATAAGATAACATAAGAAATGTTAATGATCCCCATGAGAAAATTGGGCTGTTGCAGCAGCAAATATTGATAGGATATACAGCCAAGAATTGCATCCGTTGTCTAAATGCTTTGTGTAAAAGCTCAGGGAATCATTCAGCCAGCTGGTTTCCATTCTGTGACATGTACAACACGCCGCAACAACTGTTAAGTAAACTATCACTAACAGGGCTGCTAAAAATCTGCTCTATACTATACTATTCCCTGGTGTTGAACATTGTGGAATCTGTAGTATCCAACACCGCTGCCATTCCCATTATATGACTACAGGATTTTAAAATGCTTGGCAGTATGATTAAGAAGCAAAACAAAGCCTTTTTTTGACATATTAGCTAGATGCGTGCTGTGCAAAGTCAACGCTTGCACAATCCCACTTATTTTGAAAAGCGAGTGTTTTCGCAGCTCTCTCAAACAGTCATGGTTAGCTGGACTTGGACAGCCTTGCTTAGTCATGCTGATGGAACATTGCTTCCACAAGCCTGCGAGAGAAACACTACAGCAAACCCCAGTTATGATCCACAGTTACAGTCTCAATTTGAACTCAGGCCCAAATGCGGGGAGAGAGCACCATTGTTTGTTTAGCCTCTGAGATGTGCTTGAGTCTGGGCTTTGTGTATCCAATTATTTGCCTCAATATCTGCAGGCCCTGGACAAATAACGCCATAATGTTGCTGTGTAATAGAATAAAATGCAGGTTGGAATTCTGTTCACGATATGTCATTAGACAGCACAGCGTTTTAGCAACAGTTTAAGTATGTTTTGTCATCATTGACTCAGCGGATCTTACATTTATATCAATGCAGTGGCTAATAATAGCAACCTGCCAAAAACCACTGCAAAATACTGTGATCCGAAACAACAGTAAGCCTGCACAAGCATGGTATCCTATCCATTCATGTCAGCGAATTGACATTCTCACTGATATTGAAAGGGATTATGTGACTTAAGTCTGCATGTTTTGCATGCCTGAAGAAGTGTTCTACTTGGATGGAAGCTGATCTTGCTGTGCCAGTCAGCTCCGACTGAATACTCACTTCCTCCTTCGCAGATAATCCCATGAAAAAGACAACTCTTTAATGCCTAACATCCTTAACACAGCGCTCTCAATTCCTTGAATTAGAATTAGCCACCATGGACGCCCAATCCATTTTGTGCCTCACCGTGGACCTTTTCCACATGACACCGACGATGTGCCATGCAGATGGATCAGGCTCAAAGTGATTGGGGAAAAAGACGTCACTGATAAGAACTGCGCTGGTGAATATGATGGGAATATAGGGGACGCTGATGTCGTCATAAGCAGGTCCTATTGTATGTTACTGTTATTAAATTCAGTGCACCTTAAACTCTCTCTTTGGTATATTCGGCATGCCATCTGCTGCCTTTCGTCTCATGTTGGATTCAATATAGATGCAGCCCAGGCTTGTCCTCATTGCAAAAAAAGGGCAGATTTCCATTAAAATAGATTAGAAAAAAAAGGAGAAAAAAAAACATCAACAACTCATAGGCCACAGAAATTGATTATTTACTGCAGTGGTTTCATGTACTTTGGAAAGGCAAAAAACTAATGGAGTTTTCAATTTATTTGGTTTTCATAAAATCTTTTCGCATCCTCACAAATTTCTGTGCGGTCAATACTGATTTTCACTCTTTCAACTGCTTCCAAAATATACACACACACATACATACAGTGTTTAATATACTGTATGGAGTGCAAGGGACTAAATTCCTAGAAATGTGTACTTAATTTATGTTACGGATGTTGAAGAGGGAATGCAATTACATCATATGTCTTTACAAATGGTGTTTATATATCCTGCTTCATTAAAGTCGCCATTAAAATGAAAATCCGGCTTCAGTTCATGACATGTGTGTCATAAAGAGGAAATATGGGCATGTATGTGAATGCATTAGTGACACTACTGGCCAAATGCTCAGCAGCAGCCAGCAGCCCACAGTGTTTGAGGAGGGGGGAACGAAAAACAAAGAGGCAATGATGAAATAGGACTGCAGTCAAACAGATTGTTTGCTAAGAAATTGCCAAGAAATGTCAGTCAAAATGTTATGCCCCCGAGTGCAGGTGAGGCAAGCTAGCCTTCACAGAGTGTTTACAGGTAGAATGAAGGAAAATGATTTTGGCCTGTTATGAGTGCAAATTTCTCATGGGCGCATTTTTTTTTTTTTTTTTGCATGATGTCCTTGGGCATTTTTATGGGTAGGAACATCATTTAACAGCTTAAAAATAATCATGCAACTTTCATAGGATGAATATGAAATGTGGAAGCAGCTGTGTGCAAACAGGATTTGACAATGTAAAGACACAAAAAATGTAAATAAAAATGCAGCACTGTTTGACTACAAAGCACCCACCACCCACCACAGGGGATGTATGGAAGTTTGTTTTTCTTTTGGTCTTCCTTTGACAAGTGACATGTCTAGACTACTGAGTTACAGCACAAGCTGGAGTATGGGGCCTTAGAAATCGTCATAATGAGCCTTTATACCATCAGGTAAGGAAAATCAAAAAGCAACTTTCATGTCAGTATATCCAAACTGACCTTTTACATATGCATACTTGTGCCTGTGTGCTTGCACACACACACACACACACACTACTGTACCTTTTAGCCTTACAACCAAATGACATATTTAATATACTTTCATATAAGAATATATGGTGACTCATGACTGAACCTATTCAAGTGTTCTAAATGCTTAAAGAAAAGACACTCTTGCCCACATCTTAAATAATAGAGGCATATGATTGGCCTTAATAATGCCTTTCTATGTAGCTCTATACTTTAGACCATCTCAAAGCAGTTAAGTTTCTGTCTACACATGAAATGACTGAAGATGATCCAGTGCCTTTATGCTCTGCCCGTGTAAAAGCTCTCACAGTCACAGTTTAGCACTTTTCCTTGGTTTTCTCTTCTGTCTCACACTGTAAAATGAAACTGACGTAACCTTGCAATGGATTTAGCTCTCAATTCATCTACAGTGTTTGACGTTTAAAGGCCCCGTTCCTGCAGCATCTTTTTTCTATTCTGATGCAAATTGGATGTAAGCATAAGGGAGGTGGCAAAATGAAATGACAAAGACGAGTATTTTATATCAGTGAAATCAAGGCCAGTCAAATCTTAGAATCTATTGTAATCTGGGCATGCATCATATTTCCATGCAACATATTTCCAGTTATAGCCAGCAAAACAGCATGTGTTGCAGATTGTTTAAAACGCATATGCAAACAGGGTTCAGAGTATAAATCAAATGAAATCACAATGAAAAGAGTAATTATAAATCATAGCTCCTTCTAAGAAAAAAAAATCTATTTAAGCCTGCCAGAAAAACCTTAAGGCATACTCATATAAATGAGGTCAAAAGTGGTTAGTTACAGTCCATTGCATCCCCACAAGTAATTACCACCAACAACCATATGGTTTTCTGCACATATTAGTTATATAAATCTAAACTAGATGGGTCGTATTATGCTGCCTCCGACCATAGAGAGCCGGAGACTAGGGTGTTAAGAAAAAATGGATTGTTGATTGTTAATGGCTCTGGGAGCAATGAGAGAGACAACAATGAAACAGCTTTCTAATGTCCTGTTGCAAAACCAGAACGAGGCAGAGAGGAGTGAAAGGATTTCCGTTCTGTCAAGGTCAATTGTTCCACGTTGATTTGATTATAAGGTGGAAAAGAGCTTGACAATAAGCTTGCTTAATTGCTGTGCATCAAAAAGTATAGGTGGATACAGCAGCATTATCTGGGAAGCTCTCTCTGATATCTAAAGTATATGAGTGCAGTAAATGTATTTTAGATTTATTGCCAATATACTAAACTAAGCAGCTGGACGAAATGTTATTTGCTGCACAGACCCTGACTCACTATGGGTTGCTATGAATTTGAGCCACACTCTTAGCAGCATCCATTATTTACTACAATATACTCTACATATTCTAACAGATACAATAATTAACATGGTTTGTCAGTGACATTTCATATTATCAGAAGCATCTTGACCAGGCCTGGAGAAGACAACCAAGTGCATGCACTAGGTTATTTATTGTTACTTTGTCATCCTTTACAGTTGGGTTGGGGAGCCGATTCTAATTATGTAACCCGAGCCTGGTTTTATCCCTCATGGGAAAAACCAGTGAAATGAGACTCGCCCCACTGACTTTAAAGCTAGATTTCAGATTGGAGTCATTGTAGTTAATCCCATTACAGGAGAAAATAAGCGCCAGGGTGGAAGAAGGGATATGTATACAGAGAAAATGGGATCAGTGGAGACATTCAACCAACCAAGCCGTGTGGGGTGAACTCAAGGGTTAATGGATTAAACTGAGTCAAGCCGCGATCATTAACCTGACCCTCGTGTTGGGGAGTTGCCCCTTACACCTCCCAGCTCAGGCAACGTGTGGCTGTTCCCAATCCCGACCGCGGGAGGCTTGAATCGTCACCTTCTGGCAACCGGGCCACCAGACAACCCCTCTGAGACCACACAGATCCATCTGTGAAAGGCAGATGATGGGGGAGTTTGACTCGCTCAACACACCACGCCATGACTCACAGATGGGAGCCAGATCAGGCTGGATTTGTCACCATAATGGAAATGGTGTCTGTATGTGTGTGTGCGTGCGCGTGTGTGTGTTTGCGCATGCGTGCGTGTGGTGAGACTGTGATGCTGACTTTCAGCGGAATGGGGGTGGGTGGAGGAGAGGCGCTTTGACAAGTGTGTGATGCATGCTCCTGTGACGGCAGCAACCATCAGAGAGCAGTGGGCTGTCAAAGACTGATAACCCAGACAGGAGGAGTCTACCACGACCCCTGTCACACGGCCTGATCCACAGTTCAATGAGGCTCTCTTTACATGACGTTTCAGATGTAGACTGGAGTCTGACACGGGCTTCAGAGAAAATCTTTTTTTCATCTGAAGGCAGATTCCAGGTCTTAATTTCTGTCTGTATCAGTATATCTACAGTACCTCTTGTTCAGTCTCTTCCTTCTTATCTTCTGCATATAAAATATTCTTTACACTGCCCCATTTACATTAATGCTAATTACATAACAGTGAATTAATGCATGTACTTATCACGGCTTGTACTTTTGACATCCTACAACTGTGGAGAGCAACTTGGTGTTTGCGATGCACCAGGCATTCACAGTGTGCCTGCCAGCTGATTGCAGAATCCGTTAGAATAACAAAAAAAGAGATGGAGAAAATATATAGTCGATTCGTCATGTTATGCAGTCACTCAGATGTTTTTGTTCTGCAGCCCTACCCTTTTTCTCGAGCTGGTCTCCATAATGGCACATATGAGCCGCACGGATGAAGGCAAATAAGGTGATGAATGTTCCAGCGAATGTTCCTTATCAAAGTGAAGAACAGATTTCCACGTAATAAACACATTATTTTATTTATTTATTTATTTGTTCCGCTCATGGTAGTGCACTGTTCAATTCACAATCAAAACACAACTCAATTTACACATTCCATGACCGAAAAGGAGCAGGGAGAAGAAAATCTTATTTTGCCTGCCCCTTACTCAAAACATAAAAAATAGAAATAGATGGTCTGTCAATTACAGATACTTAACAACCAGTACTTACAGTTACATGATAAATAAAGAAGAATCAAAAACCATACACAATAATTCACCATCAACTTCCAATTTACTGGTTATGAGGTAAAATGAACTCTAAACAGATGGATGTTGATTTAGATGAGCTGGGTTCCAGCGCTAATGATTATCGTGTGATTGTGGCCAGTGATGCTACTTAGCGAGTGAGAACAGGCCTAATCTTGTCTATCAATCTCCAGCTTCAGAACAGACAAATCTCAATAAATATATGTTTTTTCAGTTTCAATGCGAAAATCGGCAAATCAATTGAAGTGAAAGCTAGCTTATAGTGCTAGTTACATGCCTGTCAGCTGTCAGGTCTAATCGTTCAGCAACGCTTTTAATTGAGACAACAAAGGGATTGGAGAAGAAATACGTTACATGTCATTAGTTTTCAGTCTTGCAAATCTAACCGGACACAGCTAGGCCTATTTTTGACCAGAGACTCTACCTATCTTTTGAAGAAACAGAAAACAAAGACAACACCACTACCATATTCAAGTGCTTACCTCTTCAAATGGGCGACCACATGTGCTTACAGTCCACAAAACATACAACATCTAAAACGCATTCTCAGCTACAACCACAGCTAGGAATGGGAACACAAGCAGCCAGTCCCAGGGAGTTTCTCTGCATAGCACTATAGCCATGATAGCAAGCAAACATTAAGTACACAGAATGAAGACTCCTCTTTACTTTAATCATGAAATCACGCAAATAAACACACTATCTCACTAATAGTACTGTAGTGTGTATAATTATCAAGTGAGTTACTACCAGTAGGGGTTAACACCACAGGTTTGAGCACATGAGACTGAAAATAATCAACTGGGCCATCGGCTGACCCTAAATCTTATGACCCACAGTCAGTTTGGATATGTACTGTTTAATAATGGCTTAATCCTACAGTCACTTGCCAAACATCTCTACATATTGATGCTTGCCAGCACTCCTGCAATGCATAAAAACAGACTCAAAACAATATTTCACACTATGCTCAGGCAAATCCACGGAAAGCAAGATTGGACACTTTTCGAATGCCAGGCCAGAATACAGACTAAAAATATGAAAAAGATGAAAAAGCTTAATGCCAAGACACATTGCATGGCAGGTTTGAATGCACAAAGATTTGCTCACACTGTTGTACACGTGAATATAAATGTGTATAGTATAAACAATGTGAAGAGAAAAGGAGAGACAGCAGGAAGAAGTTATGCAGATGCAAATTTAAACAAATGCAGCCACTGGAGATGCATAACAGCAAATGTCAGTTCATTTCATTTTCAAGTACAGATATTCAGCAATCTCATCTCATGAAATCCAAGAATCAAAATCAGATCTCCAGAAACCCCGCTGACATAACAGCCAGAAATGGGTATATGCAAAACCTTGTTGAAGAATTGTGTGCTGTCTTCAGCATATCAAGGTGCAATACAACTCATTTTAAAGTCAAATGAATGTATTTATCAGTAAGAAACTAGCCTCCAAAATATGGATTTCAAAACTGAATAGCCAATATTTGATTTTTAGAATATTTTAAATTATTATTATTATTATTGGTTGTAGTAGTAGTGATTTGAATATCAGTGCATAATATTTGTGTCCCTAATAAGCCAGGATTTATACTTTATCATGGACATGAACTTATTGCCTGATCCATGCTTGCATAATTCTGGTTATGAATGCTTTTGCTTGAGTGACGCTTGCAGCTCACCTCAGCCTACTCAAGCAGAAAAAAAAGTAGATCTCATGCCAAAAAAAGTTTGCTCACCCCTGTCCTATAAGTTTACATTATAAAACCGGGGGCCTCATTAGGGTGATGGGAGGCTGTTGGACAGACAGCCTTGTAACTCACCACATCCTACTAACAACAGTAGATCTCAGGGAGGGAATTCGACCTGACAGCTGAATACTATACAGACTACCACCTGCAGGAAGGGAGAGAGCTTTGAATCTGATAAGAAAAAACTGAAGTATGTTACCAGACAGTGTTGCAAAGCTCTGAAACCATATTGGTGTCTGACCTGCGAGTTGGCCTGGACAGCACCCTGAGTAAATTCTGATGTTTTATTTACTCTATGGCTGGGCCGCTGCTGCAATAGGTTTTCATGCCTGATAAATTACTGTGTAGTTTGAATGGACTCAATACTTAATAAATCTTACCATTCCCTTGAAATGTGTGTGGTTTCGCCAGACCATAAACATCCTTCCCACACTGCCCTCTAAACTTCTGGAAAATGGCCAGCTTTGACTATATTGTGTGTTTTGTTTGATGATTTTAATGCTCTACCTGAGGGCACACATCCCCACCCACAGCTGTACTGCACCTACATAGCCAGCAAGAATACTTAGCTCTCTCAGTGCAGCTTTTGTGCCTTTTGTGAAACCTTAAAACAAAGAAAAAAAAAAATCCACACTTTTTTTAAAGCAATTAAAAATGCTGAAGAAAAACAAAAACTGATCTCCTCAACTTCTGGCTTTTTATGGAATCATATGTCAAGCCTCATTAAGTTTGAGGAAACGTCAATTCCCATCCAAACTCTTTCAGTTGATCAAAAGGTGCATATGTGGCTTGGATATTCTACTTGTCAAAACCCCATGAGATGAACTTTCAGTCTCGCTTTGAATTTATGTTCTCAGCCAACACTGCCTCTCTGAAGGAAAATAAAAAGGGATGTGAGTTGGCATCTGTCTGCCATGGAATCAAGATTCTCTGCCATACTCCGACAGCGGTGCTAAAGCGCCTGGGACTTTCTGGAGTCATGGAATGAAATGATCGTCATCCCAGAAGATTTCAGCTTCATTTCCCCCGCAGATTCCAGAGGACCAAGCAAGCGCATATGCAAACAATGGCAGAATCCATAGATGGTGTATACCTTCATGTTCGTCTTATAAAAGAGCAGTGTGGGCGTAGCACTAATGGAGCGCTCTTCTGACATCAATGCTCTCAGTTGTCTTACGAAAGCAAACCTGCATCTTTTAGGCAAGGCGAATATGTACTCTAGGTACACTTGCAGAGACACGAGAAGCTTCCAGACTTTTATTTTCAGAAAGTTTTCAGTTTGTTTTGGGATTTCGTGCGTACAGTGTTTCCGGCTTCTGCTGTAGCTCCTGCTGTTGTTGGAACGAATGTTGGAATGATCTACGGAGCTCAGCTATAGCCGTCCGACTCCTGACTTCCTTGTGCCAGTGTCATTTTGAAAATAACACTCCGCCTTCCCTTGTCTAACACTACACGCTGTCATAGTCAGCTACTGCTCATCTCGGCGTAGTAAGTCACACATCCCATAAGCTTTAGTGGCTGCAGCCCCAATGATGACAATGTGTGTTGAACGTGGCACTTAAACGGGGGCCACAACAAGGCGAGCTAGTCCCTCAACCATCACTAAAAAGACTCATTTTTTGCAGCAGTGGTCGTGTCATCCAGAGTCTGACTGAAGTGAACTGGAGTATGTTGTGGCATGTTGGACCTTGTCAGAGACAGAGAAAGACCGTTTCCCAAGCCAAAACAGGCCAGCCGAAAACAGCCCGACGGGAAAATTAGTCTGCATGTTTCAAGAGAGCTGCGAGTCGAATTCGCTACATGCTTTTAATTAATGACAGGGAGGAAGTGGATGGGAGAGGAAGGGGGAAGAGCGACTACAGACAATCAACATAAATATCCTAGAACAGTGTCTGAAGGGAATGTAGCAGCAGGCATTGGACTGTCAGCCCAGGGTCTGATTAATGGCAGCTCAGTAGTCTGGAGGTGGTTTTATTCGCAGTCACACAGCTCTCCCCTCAGCCCCCAGCTCCTCAAAAGTAGATTACTCCTCTACAAATTCACTCATTATAAATCAAACAGGAGACATTATCTCCAGGAATATCCTGGCTTAGTCTAGGGGCCAGATGTAAACGGTGCACACATACAAAAGATTCTGTTCGCTATTTTTCAAGCAGAATTTTGATTTATAAAAGACAAACTTGATGTGAGAATGTGCTTTTTCTACACAAAAACTGTCTACACCATGCATACAGAAACCAGTGATGTATGGGATATGGATTCATTATGGCGGGTTAAGGATTATGACCATGCAGTATACTGTAGCGACGCAGAATATATGTGCAAGTGAACATTCATCACTGTCTTCACAAACCAAGAATGAGAAAGGACAGTTTGTCCTGCATCCTAAAACTGACATGCACGTACGGAGGGAACAAATTGCACATGACGGAAAAGGTGGCTGTGACAGAATCTTGGATAGCCAGTGTACATTTTCCATCTTGGAACTGTTGGCACTAGTATAATATTAATCTCATTTGGATGTAAAATCTCTGACAACCACAGAGTGACTCCACAACAACCGCTTCTCAGAGGAGACTCTGCAGGCTGTACATCGATACGACGTTACAGATGCGGCACAATGTGGCAACTCATTCCTTTTGGAGCTGCGAGGCGTCTAGCGTCTGTCTGTGTTGATGCATGTGTGTTTTTACAGCAAGATCAGATCTGACAGGATACTTGATAAAAAAGAAAGAATAAATGAACAATCTCATTTCTAAAAGTTTTCATCCCCAATAGGTTCACTTGTTCTAAACGCTATTACTGGCAAAGATCTTTGAACGGTTTGTGTCATATTTTTCACACTGTCATTTGGCTGTAGTTAGTGTCTCTGAATAATATCTACTATAATAAAAATGGTCCATTTCTGTCTTTCTGGGTGAAAAATCTGATATCAGTTCTCATAATACACAAGAAAAGTGTGAAGAAAGCGGTTCACTTATAGATACATTTGAGTCATTTGGCTGCGGTTCCAACCAAAGACTTTAAAGTCCTGCCACTATAGATTGGAAATACAAAGGCTTCACATTCTCTTCAGTATGGTAGTCAAATGGCATCCACAAGGGAATTTCATGTTTTACCCTGCACTTTTTGAAGATTTTTTTTAGATCCTACACTTGAAATACTAAAATAATTAATAGCATCAAAACAGCAAGAAGCACAGAATTAGAGCAATTCTTAAAGGAAAACATGATTAAAAACTCCTTATTACAACATTAAGATGTATGAGTACCATTTCATATGAAATAGCATAAAATTCAAGAATTTCCTTTTCATTCCTTTGATAAAATAGTACTTTACGTAGTTCACTGACAAAAAATCCAAAATGGGTGTATTTTGAAAACCTTTGAAGCACAAAATAAAGCACAAAATTCATGGGGGTGAATATATTTTTACACATGCTGTGTGCATTGCCCAACTCTGAAACGGCTCTCCAGGGCGCTGACAACTCAGTGTTACTTATCTATCTAAAGTCAGAAAAGTTTTGGCTTGTTTATTGAGAGCTACAAAAAATTTAAAGCACTCTAAATGCT
Source organism: Centroberyx affinis (assembly GCF_046629955.1). Lineage (NCBI taxonomy): Eukaryota > Metazoa > Chordata > Actinopteri > Beryciformes > Berycidae > Centroberyx > Centroberyx affinis. The sequence continues at coordinate 62,576 of NW_027281464.1, forward strand.
GACATTTATTTCTGAAGTATAAATGAGCCTGTTTGTAGCGTTTCCCCTCCATTAACACTTTTTTTCCCCCTATGTACATTTAAATGAAAACACTGAAGTTCATTTTTGGCTCATTTCCCTCCTCACTCCCATTTTACATTATTCATAGGTCATTTCACACTGCATGTTTTTGCATTTTTGGGGCAGGAACCTTAATTCACCCCCTAATTCACATGATTCATTTGCTGCTCATGATTTTGGAAACACTTCTGGCTTTGCGGTTGATATATAATTCATCAGAGCTTATATTTATCACTACTAACATATTGTCATACATATTGAACCTATTGTAATTGTTATTATTATTGCTGCTGGAAAATAAATGCACTACTACTATTACTAAATTCACAATGATGAACTAGACTGACGAGGTCTGTCAGCAGCATATTTGATGAGTCTCAAACTCATTGGGATGCTATTAATATGACTATTATTTATATATTTAACAGCCCTGTGCATTAGACAGGAGTCCTACCCACACTCTTATTTAAACACTCTAACCTGTCGTGCCCCTGCTCTGAATTTTCTCTTCTTCTTCTCTCAAGTTTCAGTTGTCACTTAGGAATGATATGTGTCCTTCACCATGTTTTGACAGGATTAATTTTGTACCAGGTTGCACGGTCATCATGAGCAGCAGGCTTATACAATATTGAGTGGGAAACATTGTCCGTTTGCCAATGGTTTGAGCTAGGAATGCATTTGGCATAACCATCCAGATGTGCTACATATTATAGATTTATGTGGAAATAAATAATTTTGTAAGAGCGTGACCCGTATGTAAATTTTTGTGCTTAATACAATAATAGGACTGGGGTCAGTGACTTTGAAAAGGTACTGTGCTGGTGGATCACAAGTCTGCAGGTCTTCAATCAGCTTTTCTAATGTCCAGACCACAGCATGATTTTTTACTGAGAGAAACCTATTTTAAAAATAAATGTGTTTATTTACTAACAGTATAATGAAGCCAGACCTAATGAAATGGTAAATACAGTAAAATTCAAGTTAGATTTGTGATAATTTACCTTTAGTGACTCTTGAAAACAACTAACTTCTTTATATTGCAAATAGTAATTTGCAATATAAAGATTTGTATGGCTACAGCAATAGGGAAACATTAATAAAGATCGTTATTTGACATTGCTCATACAATTATATCACATGATTATACAAATGAGGGCGAATGCAAATATGGAAATGTATAGAAAACTATTTTATAAGGCCATCATTAATAAGCTTGTGATTTCACATGAAACCATAACTTCCTAACCTAGCAATTTTTATGAGTTTTTTATTACTTTAAAATTGGTTGCTAGGTACTTAGGCCTTGTGCTTTCTTTGGTTATTACCTTATGGTGGATTTTATGATGGGTTTTTTAGCAACAACCTCAGATCAGTTGGGCAGGTCCTTAAGCAAAAAGATAGGGCCTTGCTCAAGACATACTATGAAAAAACTTCTGAACTTATGACTTATTAAATAGCACTTTCAGTTTATTTTCAAATAATGCTCTTAGATAAGTGCCTTTATGTGCTTGCCGGCTGTACCTTCCTTTCTGTCCACTTACATCATTAACAGGCACTACAGCCCCTCTGGTTGTAGATCACCGGTGGACATAATTCCATTTTGTGTGCTGCACATGCTTGCAGTGTTTGCTTTGTCAGCCATTTTTTTCACAAGAGTATATAACAGGAGAGACACTGACTTGAAAGGTCAGAAGTTTGTGGTTGTGTCAACAGATAAGTGACAAGATGTCTATTACATTTTTGATTGTGATTGTTCAATTTTTGATCCTGACTGTATGTGTCTGTTGTCTGCATCCACTCCTTTCTAAACAAGGTAAGGAATTTATGACATGATCCGTCTCCAAGCTAAAAGATTTTGTTTGATGCACGGTGATGGGATATGTTGCCCCACTTTCTGCTTAGCCCCTTGGGAATGGTCCTCACTCTTCTCTCCTCGCCTGGTTGAAAACAGAGAGCCAGGCGCAGTGAAACAACTGCACTAAATACAGCCCTGCAGTTACCATAGAAACCAGTGCTGGTGCATCCCTGACTAGTCCTACTGTATTCATTTTGCACTTGACCCAGAAAAACACTGGGAGGTTGACATTTAGTGTCTTCACAGTCAAAATCTTGGGAGTATAGGTGATATAACAGATGGGAACACAGAGCAACACGGGGAATGAGAAATAAGCAAAACCTAATGCTTTCTGAGGAGACAAAAGGGAGCGATACAAGGGTGTGAAAAGGATGGAGAGGTAAAAAGGTGCAAGCAAGTGATGATGCCAGAGGCACTTCAGGCAGAGTGAATTTACAGTGACAACAAAATCGAGTACTGCTGTAGGGTTGGCCATAGCTAAACTGGACTGGACAGCACATGATCGCATTTGAAATATATCAAGTGCTATCCGTGCTGACACCTTTCCTAAGATAAAGGATGCTGGTGTGATGCAACACTGATTTTTTTCTTTTTAGTAGTGTAGCAATGCTGTTATTAAAGTTATATAATACAAGGTGCTGCATTGCATCAAATAGCATTGTTAAAAGAACGTGCTGCCCCTCTCCTTTAAAAAAAATCAGAAGTAGACCACACTAATTTCTATATGATTCTCAAGTTGCTGACACAAAAATGTCATCTTTCTGTAGAGTGCAGTGACCTGATGTGTCTCGAGTGAATCACCATAAAGCTCATGAAGTCCATAAAGTTAGAAATTCTTTACATTTCACATCATGTCCATACTGCATAGGGCACCATGATGTCCAGGCATTTCACCAAGTGAAATCATTTTATCTGGTCCTCTCAGTTCCATTGGGACATCATTATAGTGTCCAAATAGGTCACGAACAGCCCATTATACTGTAGCAAGGCTTTATTCTCCTCAACATGAGGCAGCTTTTATATCATTTACCACTCTTTTTAACAGCACTAGATTGTTCCCACTAGTGTCTTGAAAGTGATAATACAACAAACAATATATATAATTTCATGCAGTTATTTGTTATTTGCACTGCATACTATTATAATGGTACTGGTACTTAATGGCCCATTAGATTAGATGTAATCCGAGACCTCTGTGAGGTTAATTTAAGAATAATTACAATGATGTGTATATGCAGTAAGAGTTGGAGGGTTGCACTCAATGATGTAACTACATTATACACGGAATAGGCAACTACATTTGGGCCTGGGCACCCTGGAGATGTACAGGCTCCCACATCTATCAAGCCAACAAGTCACAACTGATCTCTAAAGTCCTTGCACTGCAAAGGAATTACCACTGCTGCAATCCAATTTTGTGGTCTCTAGTTGGCCTATATACTGCATTTATAGAAAAAATGATATCAGAGAGGGGTTTCTATACAAAAAGAACTTTTGCAGTCAGCAGATAAAATAAAAACTACATTTCAATAAGGCAATCAGAGGAGACAAATGGGGAGCTCTGACTACATTTTCTATAACAAATCTTTCAAAGCGAGAAACACTTTTACTGGTATTTCAGACAACACTGCATTGGGCGTATAGACTACATTTTATATTACAATAAGACAATAAGTCCTCCATTTTATATGCATATTGCTTGTGTATTACTAGTAATTCCAATGTATTTTTTATTTATTTATTTTACATTTATTAATCCAGGAAAGATGGCAAGCGTGTATGCTATGGTCCTTTGCCATGCCATGCTCAGTTATACAGATTCACACCTGGCACATGCCCAGTAAAAACAGTTTTCTACAGTTGGACACTACTCTTTCTAGTAGACCTACTACTACTACTACTACTACTACTAATAATGATGATGTTGTACCTTGATCTCTATAGGGATATTCTCTTTACACTTCCCCCCCTCTAGGAGAGTCAGAGTGAAAGGCCAGCTCACAGAACTTGAATGGAAAGAACGGTCGTTCCCATTCAAATCAACGTTCCAGACCAGTCGGAACAGCGGCCATTTTTATGTGAACCATTGTATAATGTATAATGTATTTATGTGAACCACTGTATAAACCGTCTTATGGCAAGTCACTGAGGTGAGAAGTTTTGCATCAAGAACCAAAGGAGTTTCTCTTGCTGCCATGGATTGCTAACATGCTAATGTTGACTAGAAGAGCTAGAGAGAGAAGTGTCTTTGATAATGCTATGTTGGCCTCATCGCTAACGTTAGCTTTCAGTTGAGTTTTGACAGTTTGCCAAGAGACACATCTGCACAATTGTCAAGCAGTGTCACAGAGTTTATGCCCTTAATGCCCAGACTTGAGTTGTCACCATAGCAACTAACCCTTAAGATTCCATAATCTCCATTTTATGCTGTACTAGCGAATTACCATGGCAAACAGTGGAAGGACCATTCAAGTTCTGTGGGCCAGCGATACCACAATGCCCTTGGATCTGGCAGGTATTCAGTGTCAGAGGCTCAATGAAGGACAGTGTCCCCCACTGACCCACTCTGCCGCCCTGCTGCCAAACTGCTCAACAGCACCTTGAGTAGCTGCTGAGGGAGGGGAGAGGGTTTGTCATTCACCTCTCTTTCCTAGATGTTCCCAGACAGTCTGGGGATTTGAAACTGGTGACCTTCTGGTTCTTTCATTTGAAAAGGCAAATGACTAGTTCTCTTATTCTGCACAGTTTACATCATGGGTTGTTGCACCATTAGTTACTTTAAGAGATACAATTTATTTTTTCACAAAACATGCCAAATGGCCTAGTCATTGTTATTATAGTCACTATATATATGTTATAGTCACTCATTATAGTCACTATTATTGTAATAACCAACCAGACATTCAGCAGCATTATCAGGCAGACCAACCAAACAAACTACTGATTGATTAATGCAGTGGCAAATTGGACTCATTTGCAGATTATATACTTTTTGCATTAATTTGAGTAACTGAGCTCCAAAATGACTGGCTGTCATTAGGTAAGCATTGGGTTGCATACCTGTATTTTTGTCTTTTATGGTAATTTGATTGACAGTGTCATATATAAGCTTCTGGACTGCTCTATAGGGCTGCAGCCAGTCTTAGACTACTGCAGTTAGAGCCTGGCGGGTCGAATTACACCACTGGAAATATTCTATTAAGCAGGAGAAGCAAGGCTCATGGCAACAGCATTCTTTTTATGCAGTCTTTCTGAGCAGTGTTAGAAAAAAAAAATCAGAGAGATGTTACTGGAAGGCATTTCACAGCATGGGAGGGGCGTAAAGTAATAAATGTAATGTGACAAGTATACCTAGACAACCGATGGATTTTCCCAAGCAATTTTAGAAATCACCACCTGCCACCTAAACACAATAGAAAATCTGAGGGCAACCCAGGAAATCTATAGTATGCCAACAGAGAAAATCAAAACATGACTGCTACAGATTTGTGCGCATTCAGTCTCTTGCCTCAAAGCGGAGAGGCGGAGAGGATAAAACAGATTGTATACATCAGACTACATGTGTGGGTTTATTTACACAGAAGAATGAGAAAGCAAAATAATACATCTGAATATGAATAGAGTACCCGAATATACATGCAAAACTGAATATATAATTCAACATGGACTCAGTTTTCACAAGCACGTTTTGTAATTATGGGACAAGATCTATGTTGAAGTTAAATGTGCTTACATGTCCCAACTATGCCCATATAATGTCTTATGGATCCTTACAATTTAATTCTTGATTTAGTGGCCATCCTTCCTGATCACAGAATAAATGGGCAGACTAGACGAAGATTCAATTAGGGTTGTTGTAACCCCTGTAATGGCAGACCTTGAGAGAAGATGAATGGTAATTGTATGACTGAATCAGATATTCAAAGGGAATTCAATATGAGATTCAATGTGCAGACTTAAATGGGCTAAGGGGACAGTGCAGAGTTTTCATATTTTATAGAGATGCACTGTTAAGAAATCGGTTTATAGCAAATCAATACAATGTAAAGAATTAATACGCTTTGCATGAAAAAGGACCTCATCATTTGGAATCAATAAACAGTCTGTAACACGAAACTCGCACCTTTGTCTCTTTCAGCAAAAAAAGATCTGGAGAGTGTATCTAAAAAAAGTGAAAAAGAAAAGTGTGTTATATCCGATCTAATCTGATCATAAAACTTTCGCCCCCCAAAAAATAATAGACGCACATAAACAAAAACTGTGTTACTACCAATAATAGGATCCAATATCTTAAGAAAAGTTAAATTGTGTAAAATAATCTATAAATATCAAAGAATATCATGGTTGGCTGGCTATCCTCTTCTCAGCTAATCAGCAAACACTTCTCAACTGGCATGACGCATACCATGATTATACAGTAGATATGAATTGGTGACTTAGAAAAAAGCTGTTCATTGTTGGCCTCTGATGTACAGCATATGGGCTCCCAGCAGACATCATTAGCATGGGTGATTAACTGGCCAGGTTAAGTGTCCTGCACTTGAGGGCCTAACGATAGTATCAGCCTCTGGGGATCAAGTCGCCTGTGCTGAAAATCGTTTTGAGGAGCAGCCTATCTGCAAAATCAGTGAAGCAGCAGGGTGCCCGCTCCGGTGTTAGTGACACATAATATTAGGTGACTCTGTTTGTGGTTACACAGTGGGACGTGAGAAACAATGATGACTTCAGCCAACGACGCTAGGGAGTAGGACAGGAGAAATGTGTCACAACAGAATAGCTGAGGGGAAGCTGCGATCATTTCATTTGGATTAAAACACGCCCATCTCACATTCAAATTTAATGAGAAGGAGAAGGGGAAAAAGAGGGAGGGGGGAGGGGGATAAAAGGGGGGCAGCACCACCCCATTAAAGCAACTTAAAGAAAATCAATTGTGAATCTCAAGTTCAAAGACATTTCAATCAGCGGTTGATGGTGAGCCTAAATGAGTTGGCACTGGGGATTTCTCTCTCTGCATCTAGCATTCTTCTTATGGGTCTTTGAGGTACAAAAGACGCAAATCTGGTGGCAGATGGTAGTTTCCTCAAGTTAACATGAGTCATGCAGCGTTCATAAGATTATCTTTAGACTAATAACATTTAACATGCTGGCATTGTGACTTTCCTCCTCCTCAGTTGGAGTCCTCCTCCCTCACATACTGTAGTTGTGGAACTGCATGAAAGTCAAGAGTACGTCCCCTTCGAAGAGCAAGACCCCTTCCGAAAAGTCCTTACACCACCAGAGACAACAGAGTGCGCAGCATTTACGGGTGAAAGGTTACAGTACTGCCAGAATCTCTGAATGCACAGTAAGGGTTCGGCTCTTTCCAGGCGGATTAAAGGATGCTTTCACCATTAGATGTTGTTGTTCGTGTGCAATTCCTTGAGGGTCCATTGCTACCTTTAAGTGCCACAATAGGTTTAGAGGTAGGTGAGGCTCTATTGGAGAGGAACTTCAGACTACTGCTTTCACTTCCTTGAGCTCCCCAAATCCCTTTCTGCCTGCCGGTCAATTGATTCCTCATATTCACTAAGAGAGGCTGCCATGTCACGCTGTCGCTGATGCAAAAGTGGCACAGTTTTGAGCCTGATGCCTCAGAGCAGTCGCATGTCCGGTCCTACTCAGAAAATGTTAGTGTTGTTCGCCCACTGATACACAGAAAATGTGTAGCTGGCAGAATGATGAATCCCTTCGTATCCGAATCCAACGTGTTCTCAGAAACAGCAGGGTGATGAATATATTACAGCATGACGATTCATTAGTTGAATGTCATCCACTGACTGTGTACTGACAGGGCCTTGCCTTTTAACCACAGTTCACTACATGAAAGAAGACCTTTAGTCAGACTTGTGTCATCTGCACGATAATTTAATAACTTACCATAATAGCTTGCCATATTTTGATAAGGGATTTCTATTGAAAATTCATCTGTGAACCTCTGCAAAGTGATATTCTAGTCTGATAGAAGATTTTATTTTTTTAAAGATTTTTTTAAAGATTTTTTTTGTTTGCCTTTGTTAGATATTTTACAGTGAAGAGAGACAGGAAATATCAGAGAGAGAAAGAGAAGGATGAAATGCAACAAAGGTCCCAGGCCAGATTTGAACCCAGGGCTTTGCGGTTAGATGCACCTTAGCCAACAGTGCCAACAAGATGCCCAATTTTCTTTTTTTTTTATGTGAATATTGTAATATGAGTTTATGAACAGTCACCCTATGACATCAGCTGATCCAGGAATCCATAATCACCACAGGCATTCAAATTTCTTTTCCAACTCTAGATTATAACTAGGCAAAAACTACTTTGTGTATAGTACAACACAGAACACAAATAACAGTAAATATAATAATGTAATATATCTGAAATATATGATATTGATATATGAAATGCTCCACTAAATTTAAATATGACTTTGAACTAATTATATTTGTTCCATTTATTTGTTATTTGTCATCTCATTGCAAACTCTATGGCCAATTCTGGGTAAGATTTGATCTATCAGCAATCATTATGACAAAATTGTTCATATAATGCAAAGAAAAGGTTTGGCAAGAGATTCAGTAAATCTTTTTTTTTTTTTTTGCAATGGCTTAGTCAGAAACCAGATAAGAAAATGATGGTAAAAATAATAATGGTAATATATTTATCTCTGATGAACAGAGTATTTGCATGTGACTGAAAACAACAAATCCCCATGGCCATTGTGTGCAATAGAAAGATATAATGTAGACACAGTATATATAGAAAGAACTCTGTTTCTGTTTTTAATGCTTAATTTTTGAGTCACTGCTGGTAAGAGATCTTAGCACTCTGCATACTAATTCACACAGACTTTCGTCCTTGAGAACCATGTGATTAATAATGGATGCAGTGTGACTATATGCCAATAGCTGGGTGAGCTGTAGAACAGTGAACTGTAACACTGGATTTGCAAGCTCAAATATGTTTTATTTTATCTCTACATCTCAAATTAAGACTGTACTGAACATCACTGAGAGAAACAAGAGTTAAATTTTGCCATGTTAAATTTATCCTCTCTTGAGGCACTGCAACAGGATACAGGAAATCAGGGGAATCTGATCATGTAGTCAGAGCCGGGCCTATAGCTACACACCTGCATCACAATTATTTGCAGTATGCCTTTCTGAAACTGCTTACACCTCAAAGAATATGCAGGGCGTCCATACAAGGAGTTTATGAAGATGTGAAAAAAAAAAAAAAAATCCTCTGTAAACGAGTGACATTCTGACGATTGTTTGGGGTATTATACATGGCAAAATCTCGGCAGGAATACAAAGGACTAACGCTGCAGTACATTTTGAGATTGTCAAAGCTCACCACAAAGGATTTCTCACAATATTGTCAGCCTAGTGTAATGAAATGAACGAAATGAAAGGGGAGCCAAATTGGTGGCTAGGATGTGAAATTCAGTTAAAAACCTCTCTTTCCCTGTGAGCTTATCTTTAATGCATGTTTATAAACTGAGATTACATGGCCCTGGTCCAAATTTAGATACATGCAGAAGCAACTCTGCTGACAGTACCATCTGCGTCATTCCCACCTTCGATACGTCTTCATTGGCGGGTTATGGAGCTGTAAGACACTGTACTGAGAGCTTAGCATTTTCCTTTAGCCTGAGTGTGATCTGAGAAAAGCCAAGCCTGCAAGGGAATGTTAGTTTACATGTAAATATTGTATGTTGTGTGCACTACATGTATAACAAATAAATTAGCCAGCTGCACACTCATTTGCTAGGGGCCATTCCTCCATCTGAAGTACTTAACAAACTTAAAACAGAAAACAAACACGTTAAACATCCTCAATTAAACAAAACCAGAAACACTTTTTCTCCAACGTCATTAAAAGTAGGCTTGAGAATTTCTTGTGCTGTACGAACCACTTTCAAGACTGACGGACAGATGGAGCTTTATTGTAATTCTAAAAAAGATCTCAAGGGGAAATGGTGGATAAAGAAATCTCCGCCTGAATTACAAAAGGGTACATTTTATTGGCACTTAGCTGGTTGCTATATACGGTACACTGTAGTGATATGCACCATTTGCTCTAATGGCGGTAAAGTCCTAATTCTCTATCTCCCGGAACAAGAAAAGTTTATTATTCTCGTCCTGCTTAATAGGTAGCTGTTGTCAAATTAGTCTGCTTGCAATCATGCTAAAAATGCAAAATAATCCTTAAATGTGACAAACCATTACAGAAGCGATTTTATAGACAGAAATTGAATCTCTATTATCTTCCAAGTCAGTGAAAGCCCCAGTAACCACTGGAAACAGCGTACTACGCAGAGGATGAAGGCAAACTGAAGGATGGGATCTGCCAGTGATCCCCCCTTGCGTGCAGCCACAAGACACACAGGCCATGTTGATTTACTGACAAAAACAAGGTCCCCTTCTGTGTGAGACAATGCTGGTGTGAAACACTGCTCTAACAGGATATTTTGCTCTTGAATGGTGCTCATCTCTCAAAGGTAATGGCTTGGAAAATCTAGATGTCTTTAAAAGGCAACGGGGACCACAGGGCCATTAGACAATTCTTATCCTACTGACATTTCCATCACAACTTGGACAGGCTGACACGGGGGTCACTAGTTTATTACTTTTTCATGGTGTGGTCAAAGTGAACGAAACGCCGTCATGAAGACTTCATTTGGTGACGGCGGCTGGGATTTGGTGCGATTGGTGGTTTGAGTCAAGGTCGATGCTAATCACTGCACCGTAATGATTTCGAGCCGTTATCGGACCTGGACTTGGCATCTTTACGATAGCGGTGGGGCATTTTCAGTGGAAACTTGCGTCTAAATGATTTAAAGTGCAAAAACACCTTAATCCGATAGGTGATCAGGCGGAAGCAAACCACCTATTGAAGATACTGGAAATATATCTGTGTACCACAAGAACATGTGGTCAATAGTTGGTCTACAAGACTTACCTCACTAAGCCGGCTTATACTTTAGCTCATAGCAGTTCTAAGCTTCTTAACGAGTGAGCTCAAACTGAGCTAATTATTCATGGACAGCCTTCGTCTCAGGGAATAGAACCAGGGATGAGTACCTAAAATCATGCATTTTGCTCTGTAACATATAGAAAATATGTTATTTCAAATACCGTGCAGAGAAATCTTTCATTCTATGCCCTAACAACTATGCAACTAAGAGCAACCTTGGTCTCTTACGCTTATTATTCAAAAAGGTAGTTTAATATCATGCCTTTGTCATCCATTATCCTTTGCTTCTAGCGTGGGTTGGTAGGCTCAAACTGTGTTACAATAATGAGGTCTTGATATTTTAAATTAAAACTTCAATTCAGCTCTCTCTCTGATAGTTTTTGGATTCAAGGCAAGATTTTTTTGTCCCCAATCATTAAAAAAAATAGGTTTAGGAGGGTGGGGATGAGGTGTGGGGGTGTGGACGTGGATAGGTGTAACATCAATTTTTAGGGCCCTATCTTACACCCGGCGCAAAGCGCAGTGCAAGTGTCATTGCTAGTTTCCGACCGACGCAGTTGCCATTTTCACACCCAGCGCCCACGTTGTTTAAATAGCAAATGTACTTGCGCCCATCTTTGCGCCCATGGGCGTGTTGGTCTTAAAAAGTCTTAAAGTCGGGCGCAGTATTTTCATGCTATTTAAAGGCCGCATTATTCAGATAGTAAGATGCGTCTCTCTCTCTCGCTCTCTCTCTCAAACACACACACACACACACAACGTTACCATGCAAAACAGAAAAATAGGATCATCTACTATGAAAATTTGCACTTTACTTCGTTCCTGACATGTATTTTGTTGCCAAATAGCCATATGCTTTCACCATTACGCAATGCCAAATGCGCAACGTACATGTCCCATTAACCATCATAACACATTGCCAATTGCTAAATACGCAACCTACAACCAAGAAAAACAACATGCAGTAAATATGTAAAAAGCACCACCCAACAAAAAGTCATGAAAATAAACTGCAAAGGCATCTCACCTTCACCCGACGCACACACACATCGCCATTGCTCACGAGCAGAAAACCGACTTGCCGAAGCCGCCATTTAAATAGCAATACGCCAAGGTGCAAGCACACCTGGCTCTTAAAGGGAATGGGAGATGACACTCTGATTGGTTGAGTTCATGTTATGCCCAAAACACACCTGTGATTAATTAAGGGACTTAGTACAACCCCTTTGCGCCTTGCGCCTTACTTTGCGCCCACATTGTGCGTCGTTTAACTAGCAATTTGGATTTGGACACGCCCTAATGCTCTTGCGCCATGCGTTTTAGACCATGCGCCTTGGATCGTTTAAATAGGGCCCAAATTAATCAATTCATGGTAATAACTATAATAATGCTAATGCTGATAAACATTTTTGAGCGTTGAAAGAAATCATTTATTTCCACAAACATAAACCCATCTGAATGGAGGAAAACAGATGAACATCAACTCATCAGAACAAATGAGCCTTTCTTTCATTGCTCAGGGATCAAGGTTTTGTACTCCTTACACCAAGTTATGCATCTTTGTGCGCTGGCCTTGGATGCAAGCGTCTTCCAAATGGCAGCTCTGCCATGAATAGAAGCTTTTGGATCTTTATTAGCTGCCTCATGTTGCTTTGAAATCTCACATAAAAAAGCGGTGATTGTCAGACCTCTTTAAAAGCTGACACATTCTGCTAATTGGTATTCATCTTAATATGATTTGTCCATGTAGCTGCCTTTGTAATTGTAATTTAGTTGCTTCAAAGTCAAAATCCTTTTTCATGGGGTGTATCTGTTATTTTGCCCACTGCTCTGAATCAGCCACTATAAATATTAAAACATGTTTAATTAGTGCATCAGAACGGTCAAATCTGGAGCTTGTCAAGCTCAATCTCAGGACATTTTGGTCAAAATTTACCACTAACTCTCAATTCCCTGATGTCCCTAAATAATAAATTAGTAGTCCAGTAACACTTATGCCTGTATGTGCATTTTATGAAAAAAAAAATGCTGTATGTTGTACAGTGCATGTTTTTTTTTTTCTTTTACCTAACAATTACATTATTGTTGTCAAAGCTCTTAGCAAAAATTAAACATGATGAGTAATAACGATTACTCACATTTCCTGCTCATATGCCTTGGAGAAAAGTCGGTACAAACATTTTCCAAAGTAAGTTGCTGCATGCAAGCTCCTAAAATAGCATAAGAACTGTAAATACACACCAATTTCCAGAGATCGAGTTACATTTTAAATCCTGCTTGATCTTTCTTTCTTCCATGTCTAGATCGATTCTCCCATGTATGTAAATCACTCGCTTAGGCACTTCATCACCTGCCACACTGACACCTTTGTAACTTCATTGTGGTAATCACCTTATTACCTAAAAACTCATTTATGATAAACAGTTGGATTTATCTGTGAGGATCACTGTTGCGCAAAGTAAACATAATTGTCTACGTAAAGGTCTACACTAATCTGATCCAACATGATTAATTAAGAGGACAGCAATGACAAATTCCAATTCAAATAGGCCTATATATTGCCATGAATATAATGACTTATTTGTATGATAATCCGGCTGCATTTTGTATCTGAACCACACTGAACTTACATAGGAATTCAATCCTATTGCTGATCATAAAACCTGCATATACTAAAAATAAATATACTTGCATAATTATGAAGGGGGGGTAGAAAAAATAAAAGAACAGTGAAAATAGCTATGCATTTAAATGCTATGAGCTGAGACAGGAATAGCAACAAGCACTAGTGTATATGAAAACATGTGTTGCAAAATTATTATGCCTGTCTATCAGCCAAATGAATCGTGAATGGGATGCCAAAAATACATTTCATCAAAACCTTTCTATGAAGTATCCCTATGCATCAGAACAGGAATACTGTACTTTGTGTGCAAAGCTATTTTCAACTCCTGAATGCACCTAATATGATATAATAATGATAATATGAATGATATATGGACTGACATTTAAAGTATAAATGAAAGATGCAAAATAATCTTCATTAAATCATAATGCTAACACATTCACTACATTTGCTATTGTTAATTAGCTTAAAATATGTTAAATGCGTTAAATGTCATAGCCAAGTTTTATTCATAACCTCATGAATTTGAATTTCAATCTCAGAAATGTTTGCTTTCAGTGCCAACCTGAAACAACTGTGTAATTTGTAGTAAATATAAAATTATACACAAACATACATGAACCAAATGTTCCCTAACTTTGTAAAATAAAGCTGGAGTGACTGACTGACTGACAGACTGATTAACTGACTGAGAGAAATCCCAGTTGAAAAAGAATTGTCAGAGATGTAAAAAAAAAAAAACGGTTAGATCTATCATTCTGCACTGTATTATGCAAGCTGCCAGACAATGATGACATGGCATCCAAGTTTCATTAGATGAAGATGAAAATTGAGCTGAGGAGTGCCAGCTGGAAGTCTGAGATGTCACGATGACCTTGAATGCCACTGCACTGTTCATGTTTTTGTCAGATGAACTACACGTTTATCCAGGCCTCTTCTGTCACAAAAAAAGCATTTCCACGGAGCCAAATCATTCTGAGTCTATTAATTGTGCTTGGACCAAAATGATAGAGCTGTAGGCTCATCAGCCATATGCTAGGCCACTGATTAGGCTACGGCCATGCTGCGAGAGACACCATCCCTGAAGTCAAACACAGAGGTGCATCTGTTTTGGTTAAGGGATGCTTTACATCTTTGTGTCACTTTATTGCTAATATATGTGAAAGGGGACAGTTGATTTACACTTCCACTACTATTTTACTTGCCAAACACGTAACCTGCTTTGAGAGGCAACCAAGTGACTTTTTAATAAACTTCTATCAACATGTTTTTGATCAAATAGTAATGACTTTCTGTCATAAGCTAAATTATATGTGCACTCTTTGTCAATAATTTAATACTTACAAATCAGAGGAGCATCTTGCTCAGCGTGCCCAAGTGTTTCACTGCCTTACAGTTTGGGGGTTTTTAAGGTTATTTTAATGCTATTTCTGCTTTACTGGACAGAGCGCAGTGAAGGGAGATGGGAAAGATGGAAGAAAGAAAGGGGAATTACATGCAACAAAGGTCCCAGGCTGGATTTCGAACACAGGATTCACGATTGCATGGTACACGCTTTAGCCCTAACTAAGCCACCAGGCCAACACAAACACCTTAAAGGTTTGAGGTACGTTTGTTGCCATGGTGGTGTCATAAATAAGGCTGATGTGTCTTAGCAACAAGCGTTCAAAGGAAAGAAAACCACACAGTCAACATTAGCCAGAAAGGAATTGCAACAAATTGCATTGTCAACAGACTCAGAAGTCATCGGAGGATCTCAGGAAGGGTTTCTCAAACTCAAAACTGTACTCAAAGCTGTATCATTTTGTCATACAAGTAGCATCTGTAATTTTACATAGCCAGCAAGACAGAATGGCACTACGACAAAATATCTGAAATCACAGTAAGAGAAATATTAAAAAAAAGTATTTTTTTCTTAGGGTAGGCCCCCAAAATCCTCAATGAATTCGGTCCCCTCTATGCATTTCAAGAGCCTATAGTAGACATACAGTACTTACCATTATAATTTCCCTTTCAAGCATTTCTTTAAATGTAGGCTTTTTAAAATAGAACTTTCTCATGGCTTTGTATAATGTTCACAAGGGTATCTTTGAAGACCGTAAAATGCACAACGGATTTCGCTGTCTAATACGATGAAGTCTCTTCCCCAAAGCTACTCAACTGACAACCAGCTGCCAAGTGTCTTCCTAGCTCAGCTGTCTAATCTAAAAATTACTGTCATGTCAAAATTCAAAGACCTGCGCAACTTTAAACTTGCTTAAAAGACATTCATCAGGAATTCTTTACTTTCATGGTATAGACACTTGAAGCTATAGCGCACGTTAAGCAAAACTGGCCGTAGTCTTGATGAACGCAACATATGTCCAGTGAATAATTATTTCAAAGAAAAAAAGTCAGTTCCCGCACACTTATCACCTCTGCATTGATTTATTTAAAAAGAGTCAACGTTTCGGTCACAAGGACCTTTTTCAAGACATATCAATTGTAAAGTGACATTAGTGCTTAAATACAGCCCATGATTGCATAACAGTCCACAGCTGTGTTGGAGGCGTGTCCATGATCCCATACAACTACAACTTGAAAATCAATCATGTACAAATGTGCAAAACAACATTATTTTCGGGAAGACATGCCCCCCCCCCTTTTTCCCCCCCTTGACAAAAAGAAATCCATCTCTATATAAAATAGTTTATACCATAGTAGAAAAAACCTTTTATATATAAAACACACAGGTCAAAAAAATCTATTTAGGGATTTGACAGTAGGTTGGATTCGACAGGACATTTCACAGAAAAACCCTGAGGTCCAGGTCCTCATTCATTCCCAATGGTGCGAGAGTCTCCAATTCAGTAATCCAATATGCCTCACGTTTCAGGAGGGCTTCCTTTAAGTTGCCTCCTCGTCTGGGGATTTGAATTCTCTCAATACCAGTATACCAGTATGAGGTCGGGGGATGTTTCATATGTGCAAAATGAAGGGCAACTGGGCTGTCTTTGTTTGCATTTCTAATAGCAGAACGATGTTCCGCCATTCTAGTCTTCAAAGATCTGGTTGTCATGCCGATGTATACTTTACCAGAAGGACACTTGATGAGGTATATAACTCCAGTGGTTGTACAGGAAATTGTACCCCGAACCCTGTATTCTTTTCCTGTTATAGGATGAAAGAAAGAAGTGCACTTAGTTGTATGTTGGCATTGTATGCATCGACCACATTTGAAATTACCTTCTGGTAAGGGTGACAATAGTTGGGTGGGTTTGGTATAGAGGCAATCTGAGTGTACCAATTTGTCTTTCAGTTTTCTTCCTCTACGAAAGGTTATCCTAGGTGGTTCTTTATAAAGTTCGCCAACTTGTGGGTCACTCGTTAGGATATGCCAATGTCAAGTAATTTTTTGTCAAAACAAGTTCAGTTGCTTCTACTAGAAATTTTCTGCGTGAGGCATCAAGATCTCATTTTTTGTCCAAAAAATAGTTCAATGCTTCTAGGCCACCTACATGTGGGATGTTGCTATAGAGGCTCTCTACATCCAAGGTACATAAGATGGTTGATTCGGGAATCTCTCGTGTCTTTAATGATTGTATGACATCATTACTGTCTTTTAAGAAGGTTGGTAGTTCAAAGACAAGAGGTTTAATGTGATGGTCCACTAAAGCAGATAGCGGGGCTGTAACCGAGTTGATGCCCGCCACTACTGGTCTACCAGGGGGGTGTTCCAAGGATTTGTGGATCTTTGGTAGGGTATACAGTACCGGAATGGAGGGTGATTTAACATATAGGAAGTCAAATTCTTTCTTAGATATGACGCCTCTATTTACAGCCTTTTCCAGAAATTGGTTAACCTCACTTTGGTAGGTGCATGTAGGATCATCCTTCAACTTGTGGTAGTACTTTTCATCTCTGAGTTGTCTCTCAATTTCGGTTTTGTAATCTGACATCTTGTAGCACAACCGCCCCTCCTTTATCCGCTGGTTTTATAATGAGATTCTTGTCTGATTGCAAGTCTTTCAAGGCCTCTCTCTCCGCCTTTGTCAAGTTATCATACATTGAGTATTCCCTTTGTTTATAAATCCTTTCAATGTCCGAGCTAACAAGTCTGCAAAAAGTGTCAATGGGAGGGTTTCGCCTGTTTGGTGGTACAAATGTACTTTTACCTTTAAATGGGAAAGAAGGGTCTGCGCTGTACTTCCCGTGTTGTTTTGGCCTGTTGGAGCATGAAAGAATTCTTTGAGTCTGAGAGTTCTCGTAAACTTTAAAAAAAAAAATCGACTTTCGCATCAAATTTGCCATCTGTGTAGTATGGGACAAAGGACAACCCCTTATTTAACAGAGACAGACGGTTAGTGTCCAGTGTCTTACTTGATAAATTGATCACATTCTCCGCCCTTGTTGTCTCGTCTTTGGCCTGTTCTGCCGGAACTGGTCCATGTCGTTTCTTGCCCCGTCTGGTCTTTTTCTGTGTATTTCGTTCCGCCCTGTTTTTTGGCTTAAAAAAAAAAAACTTGTGACGTCACTGATCCATCCGACGTATATTCACTTTCCGATGAAGTGGTAGATGGAATATTCCTTTTGTTTACAAAGGTTCTTGTGCGTGCTGGATTCTTGTATTGCCAAGTATAAACCCTTTTGTTTTTATAGTCATCTTCATCCCGTTTGAATTTGTCAATTTTTTTCGCCATCAGGGTCTCTTCTAGTTCGCATTTCAATTTCTTGACCATCTCCATGATTTCGTTGAATTTTGTTGTGTCTCTTGTTTGTTTAATCTCTGCTTTTACTGCCTCAATTTCCGTGTGAACTTTTTTCAGGTCCTCTTTGATTTCACTGACGATTAATGCCATTAGATCGATTGAGCATTTGTTTAGAATTTCAGTCCATCGTTTACAGAAGGGCTCCTTGTCTCTGCAGAGAGTAGGATCCTTTTGAATTCTTAAACCTCGGGGTATAATTTTCTTAGCAAAACAGTTGCTCAGGGAAACTCTGTGTAGATTAATTCTTGTTTCCTTTCTGGTCAGGTTTTCCAGTTTTCGAAGAGAATCATCTGGTCCAGTCTTGTTTGTCCATGGTTCACATTCATCGAATATTCTTTCATAATCTTCTGGTGTGAATTCAAAAGTTTTAGCGAATTCAACAGGATCAGACATGATTACTAATTCAATGCGTGGGTTGTTTAATTGCGGGTGCTGCGTTGAGAGGAAGGGGAGTCCTTACGAGTCCAAGGTGAGTTGAAAACAACACGCACACCTCTTGCTTTGTCTCTTTTTGTGGTGCAGGGAATCAATTGCCCCGAAAATCCAGTTCCAAAGAAAAAAAGTCAGTTCCCGCACACACTTATCACCTCTGCATTGATTTATTTAAAAAGAGTCAACGTTTCGGTCACAAGGACCTTTTTCAAGACATATCAATTGTAAAGTGACATTAGTGCTTAAATACAGCCCATGATTGCATAACAGTCCACAGCTGTGTTGGAGGCGTGTCCATGATCCCATACAACACCTCACTCATTTAAGATTCCCTCGATTGTCAAAACACACATCATCCATAATCGTACACATCCAAAATCCTTCTGACACTGCTAAAGAGCAAAACATCCGACTGTTATGCAATCATGGGCTGTATTTAAGCACTAATGTCACTTTACAATTGATATGTCTTGAAAAAGGTCCTTGTGACCGAAACGTTGACTCTTTTTAAATAAATCAATGCAGAGGTGATAAGTGTGTGCGGGAACTGACTTTTTTTCTTTGGAACTGGATTTTCGGGGCAACTGATTCCCTGCACCACAAAAAGAGACAAAGCAAGTGGTGTGTGTGTTGTTTTCAACTCATCAGTGAATAATTATTTACATATTTTCTCTGAAGATGAGTCAAACTACAGAGCAATTTCTTAAATACTGTAATGATGTTTGTGCTCTAAATATAGCTAGATACAGTGGAAGCTCTTCACTGAATGTCTTATCACTCAATCGACTTCTCCAACCCAGCCGTGGATCAAAGCAGTATCCATATGCTATTACAGTGCTAATGCCATGTGCTCTTTCAGCTAGAGGATCTCTCAGCCATTATCTCCTTTTTATCCTGAACCAATGCATTTTTTTTTCTCAGAGGTGTGCCAGGACCCAGTTATCTAGCAAAATAAAGTACAGGACAAGTGGAAGAGACAGTTATCTCAAGTTTAACATTTCACTGTACGCAATATGCATTCACCTTATTTAATAAAAAAAAAATGGAAGGCTTCTTTTAGCAACTGCTCGGTGGCAGAAGTGGCATGCCAAACATAAAATTCCTTGCTATGTTGTTGAGATTCAAATCTTACCTTTGTGCCTAGTTTAAGCATGGAAATACTGACATCTACGTAGCTTTGGGGTACGAGTGTTAATTATTAACACTGACAGCAAAATCCACAACTAAACAAAATTCACATCATTCCTACTGTATGATCTTGGATAATTTTATTTAAATTTGTATACAAAATCAAGAACAAGATTTTCCTAAGGCTAAAAAAAAATACAGAGCTACTTCTCTGATCTGTGAAGTGACACTTCTGAAGTTGCTCCCATTACAACTAGACTCTGCAGATCTATGAATATGAATTTGTAAACACTGTGACACTGGTATCTGCAATCTGAACCTATTTGAAAAATCCATCTAATATTTTGTTCTGCTCCAACAGAACTAGAGTCGGATTGGACTTGTGAACACACTCGGCCAGACGTAACCGGACATTTAGATGGCACGTGTTGCATTGTGGGATAGTCCTGCAGTCCTCACTGACCGTCCAACCAAACAACCAGGAGGCTGACTTGCTGTATGAAACTGGACCATCACTAATCTTGTCCCCCTTAAATGTGGCCCTTTGAGTCAATAAACACCCAGCCAACAATGACTAGATGCAGTCATCTTTTATCGAGTCTCTCAACAGAGAGAGGGAGCAGTTTGTCAGACAATAAACCGATCTTACTGAAGCCCATCAAAGCACATCATCAATAAATATAAGCATGGATGGCTCGGAAAGGCCAAAGTATGCATCAAATATAGATCTACTGCCTGTTACAATATGATCATTCTTTAAGGAGATTATCCTTTTACATTGTTAGGCTATTTTGTTTTCTATTTTGCTGCATAGTATATTGATGTTGATATCAAAACATAAAGCTTTCATATCCTTTCGCATCCGTACATCATTCTCATGAACATGATATACAGCTGACCTTCTCCTGGGCAGTTTTTCCTCTGACAGGAGTGACTGTTTGGTTGCCATGTCTCAATGCATCTTGACAGACAGGTGTGCTGTGGGCTGAGACTGTTATGTCACCGCTGTTTTCCATTCAACGGTGAAGTTTGAGTTGGTGTAGCGTTTGTTTTGCCAATTCACATCTCATGCAAGTCAATGTCACCCACCTGCCCTCAGTGGAGGCTCTGCACACATTACAGATGATTCTCAACATCAGAACAGATTGAATCATGGACATGGCACGCTAAACCTCTTTCTAAACCACTCGCCCTTTGGCTAGTTTTGTCTTATATAAGCATGTCCGTTTATAAATTAGACAATTTGAAAATAACTTTCTTAAAAGTCCCTTGGCGGTGCTGTGGGTTAATTGGACCCTAGAGAAATTTCCAATTTTAAGATGGTAATATTCTGGGAGGAAAATTAACAAGGGCCAGTCCCTACACATTTACTAGAGGAAATCCTCCTTTCCTTAAAAGATTTTCAGTAACCATCATATTACCACAATCACAATTTCACTGCATAAAATTGTAAAAGTCTATATTAACTAAACCTTTATGATGGATTTATTGCACTATAAGCAAGAGGCATTTCATATATTTAAAGTACCTTCCTAAGACATAGATTGTGCCTTTATAGTGTATTATAAATTTGGCTGTAGTTGCATTGTAACTTGGCGGTAGCTGCATAAAGCATAGTGTGCACTTGATCCACTTGAGCGCAGGCTCTGTTCCAAAAGAAATAAAGATGATTTTCGGTTATTGTCAGCGCCCCACTAAAGAGCAGCAGCACCCTCAAAGAGGTTACCAGCATTCCTCTGATAATTTCTTGGATTGTAAGTCCTCTCACCAATTTCAGTGTCCAGTTTTCTATGCACATGGTGTAAAGATTGGGTTTTGACAGCACATCAAAATGGTGAACCCAATTACACACCAAAGGCCTTCTTATATATTGCCACTAGACAGTCTTAGATTGTAGGTGTTTCTTCTATGTCTCAACTTTCTCCTTCACTTGTCCCATCTCTGGCTAAAGCAGGCTCTGCTAATATGTACAAATTAGCCAATTAGCCTTGAAATTAACCTAACACAGAAAGAGTGTGTGTGAGATAGAGAAACAGATGGATGGATGGATGAATGGAGGGGTGGATAGATAGATAGATAGATAGATAGATAGATAGATAGATAGATCTTGTTTGCGGACCTGAAATGAGCAACCTTTAAATAAATGCTCTATTCTTATTTATGTTCTATCTCTGTTGTAACATTTTCCTATTTGCTGCTGTAATGGTCCAATTTCACCACAGAGATCATTAAGGTTTTGTCTTAATCTCTTTACCCCAAGAGAAAGCTCTAGTCTTTATCAGTATGAATATTGCATGGAAATTTCATGTTTAGTAGGATTTAGAATAGCCTACTATTCAGCCAATTAGCCATTGGCTACGGACGCATGGGAGTCAGCGGACACATTGAAGAGGTATAAAAGCCATCCTAAGCAACAAACCCATGAACATCAACGAAATTACAAGGTATCGAAATTAATTGACTGTTGCTGGGAAACACAGGTGACCTACTTAATGGCTAAATTTCATTGAACAACATGGAAACAAGGATAGAAACAGCAAAGGGGTATAGATCAGAGGGGGAGGTCAAAGAGCAACAGGGTGGCTTAGTGACCGGAGAGGCTGTCCTTCAACGGGCCGACCCGGTTCAAGCCCCAGTGTCAGCAAGAACCCGCCCTGCTCAAGTGTCCTTGAGCAAGTCACTGAATCCCTACCAGCTTCAGGGAGGCTAATCTGCAGCTGACTCTGCACTCTGACCTTCCTGGAGCAGGCGGGGGGGCAGCGAGAAGAGAACTTTGCTACAGGGATCAATAAAGTATTACATTTGGTATTATTAGATCAGAGAAAGAAACATATAATAGGCTACTTTCAAATTTCACATCAACTTCAGTCTCTCAGGCGTGTCATCCCAATGATAGCATGCCTGCTTTTCTATTACATCTGGAAGAATATTTTGCATTTTAATTGTTTCCAGTCCCAGCTTCACATAATTCCACCACATTTCACCAAAATGAAGGTTTTTTCACTTACACATTTGCTGGAAAAGTGCTATAATGAGGCTACAATATATGTAGAGGCACAAAGCTGCAAGCAAGACTGTTCTGGAGAAAGTAATTACCCAGACCCGTCAGGTACATTGGTCTATTTTCTAGGCTGTCCACAACATGGAAAAGAAACTAGTTTAAAATATGAAAACAATGATGTATCAATAGTACCAGCAGTAGGAAATAACAGGGCACAGGTGAGGATAAAAATCTGCCAATTATGAATATGGCATATGGCACAGTATGTACACTTTATTCCAACACCTTACTATAATACCAATTTCTATACTATAACTGCACCAAAATAATATTAGTACTGTGCTCATATATGTTTATTGACATGGTTATAGATGTAATGCATGCTTAGTTAATGAAAATCTTAGTCTAATAAACAGACCATACAGAATAAACACTTCCTTAAGTAGATTATTACCACTTTGTCATTTAACTTGCTCATGGCAGAGTGCTGTGCAATTGTCTGGAAAACCTGATATAAAAACAGATGTTGTTGGCCATAATAATCTCCCAAAAAAGCATCTAAATAATATCCTAGGTAGGCCTATTATTTGCAATGAGCATAATGAAGCTGTTCAAGATCTGTGACTCTCAGAAAACATTGATCAATAATCATTTTTGCAAGGAATGCTTCTGGCTGTACCTGAAATCTATTCTGAGGGACGGCACTCAGTATTATGGGGTTCTGAGGTGTTTTAAAGATTTAAACAGCACTAATCTGTGGCTTTACGCAAACATAGCACATCAAACCTTAAGATAAACCCGCTAGGTGGGTTATTGTTTCAACAAGCCCATGGCAGTGAATTATCAGTTTGTGAATCTTGTATGCATTTTAGATAAATATCAAGTAATACATGCACCAAAGCCTGCTGTAAGTAGAACTTATTACATGGATTTAGGTCAGATGCATATATCCTCTATTGCTGTTTCTCTGAGCTCCAGTATTTTTCATCTCCCTTAAATTGTGCTTTTTTTTGTGAGTATCAAGCCTATTTATACTAGTATCCCTGCAGCAGTGGTCCTCTGTGAGCTACCAATGGATGCTCATCACAACCATCAAAGAAGAGGAAAAGGTTTAATCAAGGCTACTTGGTTTTTTCTCCTGTCTATTGTTTGTCAGCTCCGACAGCTACAGGAGAATCACAGTAAAGGTGGTCGGCTGTGAAAGACGATGAATATCCCTCAATGTTCAGTATTCTCTTTGATTAAATATTAAAATATTAGGACTTTGTGGAAAAATCAAAGCACATGGAAACTAATGATATCCTCTGAGTCATTTTCCCCTACCTGAAAAAAAATATCTCACTGTGGCTACACCACATCCATTGTGCTGAAATGGCAAATAGTGAAACATATCCCACTTCCCACAGCTGCCTCAGATGAACACATATAGATGCTTTGAAAGGATAACTGGTTAAAAGTATGGCAAGCGACAGATTTTATCCGTAGACCTTTAGTCTTGTACTGGGATGCTAGATTAGGCATGTGGCTTTATTAAAACCAGACATCCATCCAAACAGAGAAAACAGAATGTGAAGGGTGAGGCTCTTAACTGCTTGCTCCGCTAGAATAGTTAATGCTTCTGTGGTCTTCCAGCCTTTAATAGGCAGCAGAGTTAGACATCTTCAATGAGGCTGGTGCAGCCTGATGTAGAGTATGTCAGATGACTTTCTGAGAAACAAATCAATATGTAAGGGTGGAATGATTCTTCGCCACCGTGCCGTATTAGGTAGAAGTAATACAGAAGCGCATTATCTTTTTCCTAATGCTTCAATCAAGAATGCATATTGCATATTAAATGCAATGCATTTTCTCAAATGTTTCTTGGTTCAGAGAAGAAAGACTTAATAGGACTAGTAAGACCTGTGGTAGTAAGAGCTGAACAATAATATATTATTCTTATGCATTATTTAATGGTACATTGGGGAAGATGGTGTTTGCATGCATTTAAAATTCTGTATGAGAGCTTGTAGCCCTCTTAATTGGCTTTCTTGGGACAGCCAAAGGGAAATGCTGTTGTGGTAGAAGATACTGATCAATATGATCAGATGCAGCTACTAAAAACATGATCTAAATCAATGTCCCCTGCAGGTACATAGTAGAAATTGTAGTTTGGACCATCACTGGGTTATTGGCTATTATGCCATACAGCTACTGTTTCCTGTGCACATAATAACATCACATATCTTTATTTAAATTCCCATATAGACGCTGTGACACCCAACATCAAGAGCAACAGTTTAAGGCTGTGCCAGTAGCAGGATGGCTGCACAACATCGGTCCTTCAGGGAGACAGATGCCACCAATAATCTCGTTATCTGAGGACCAGGGAGTCAACAGAAAAATGAGGGGCCGGCTGGTATACCACATGAGTATAAAACGCGATGCTGCTTCGCAGCTCAACCACTATATGCTCTACAGCAGGTGACATGTATCTCCCAATTGAATGTTTGTGGCAAAACACTAGAAGCTCTAGACAAGTTGAATGTGTTGTGTTTGGGATTGCGATGCCTGCTTACCACTGGGCTCAGCCTGGGTGTTCAATATCGTACCAAATCCGACACAGTATTCTTCAAAATGAGTAAGAGCTCACTTACATCCATACAGACCACTATACACCGAGTAGTGATTCTGTATCCTTCCTACAGATGGCTATAGCTTGTCACGTACAATATGATTTCCCACTGCTTCCTTTGATGGCCTCCACCCCAGCTCCACTGTATGTAATGTTCACACCCTACTGCTCCATCTTATATGGGACACTCGCCATGCAGCACCCACCCACTCCATTGTATGTTCTGTTCACACCCTACTGCTCCATATATGGGACACTCACCATGTAGCACCCACTATGTCAGTCTTTAGGAGTCATCGCTCCCTGTGCTCGCCTGTTTTAGCATCCAATGCCATTAAGGACCCTGATGACAGGCGCGCTCCAGGCACACATTCATCCTCTGGGACAATAAATAACAATTTTCCTTATTCAGATGTACTACTCAAAAATACGGGGGCTAAAAGCCTCTGAGATAAAGGAATGATGCAGCATTCATTATTTCCAAAGCTTGTTCACTCGGAATACCAATCTTCTCAGGAAATACAAAGATGTGAATGTTAGCTTCTCACCGTAAGAGGCATCACTCCAAGTGTAAAATTATAAATTATATCTACTCTGGTTTCTGTGCTTGTGGAGATTGCTTTCACTGATATTTTTGGAGGGTTTTCAAAAGTCTTCTGTTTTAGTTCTACTTCAGTTGACGACAATTTGTTTGATCTCGATTTGTTAATTGAACATTGGCAAAGAAGTGTTTGCTCCTACTTTCAATTGAGTAGAACATTTTTCATTCATATAAGCAATGAGTACAAGTTACAGTGAAAGTCACAAGTCACTTAATGAAAACAGTTTTTTCTGGCCTTAACCAACATCAAATAATTATTTACTGATATGAATAAGAAGTAACATTCCCTAAGCTGATAATAACTTTATTTAGGACAGAAGAGTTTCAATCAAAAGTACCTAAACACTTTTTTTCGCTTGTTTATTTGTTTGTTTGCTTGTTTGCTTTATTCTCATGAACAACTCTTTTAGCAATTTCTTGAGCAGGTAATCTATGATTATCATATATCAGACAAACTATCAATGGCTCTGGATACTCTACCACTTTAATAAAATCTCACTGAAGTGTCTCTTGGTGTAACGTGTTAGTGCTCTTTCTACCTCTGCTCCAATTGGTATTCATGATGCAGAAAAGTTGAAAAGTGAAAACTGCTTTGTGCCTCTTGAGGCTTGTATGTTATTTACCTATGTTTCCTCAAGTGTTCAGTACTCTGAGTGCACTGGAATAACACCACTTATTTCTGTAACTTTGTTACTGGCTAACCTAAAAAATAAAATCCAAGGGTGGCTCCAGTGTAATTGCCTCAGTGCTTTGGTGGCTACTCCTTGATCTTTTTGGCTAGTTATAATTACGCCATTTCTGCAGTTATTTTCATGTATCTTAGACACTAAATCATTTTACTTGCCTTAGGAGAAATGCCTATCTCATTCTGTTTACTGATAACAACTTAATTGGTGTTTCATTTCCCATTCTTCACTGGTTCATTTCTGCATGAAATGAGGGGCCAAAATTAAAAAAATAATTGTGGGAGTGTGGAATGGTTTTTTTTTTACCACTGATATCACTTTTTTAAGTCTATCTTGGTAGGCACCACAATGTTATTTCATATTTCCAGACCATGTATGAATGCCTATAAAGTTACTGTTTAGCGTGATTAAAATGACTTTGCATGGTAATCTGGCAAAGACCCTTAACCCTTCTGAATCTCAATAAATGTATTTTCCTTTATATTCCAATCTGCCTCTCGTCTCCATATACTCACTACATTAGTGAAAGCAGTACATAGTGTGCTATATTATTGTACAGTACTATGATAATGTTCATTATTGTAATTACTGGTACTGATTGAAAAACCATACATGCTGGAGATCACATCTAACAGCAGTGGCTTCCAAGTTACATTTTGAATCTGCCTTGTCTTCTATAGAGGAGAGTATCATGAGAAAATCATCATCTTTGGAGCAGATATATAATTTTTGCAAAGGTTACCCAGCAAGCGTGACTCGTATGGCCCCTACTGTAAATTGCTATTTTAGTATGCCTGTTAGCGAATAAAAATAGGATTTAGAAAGTCTCTTATGAGCTCCTTTATTCTCCAAAATACAGATCAATAGCTTCTGCTCCTTGTTAGTCTCTCATTCCTGCAGTTGCTGATAACCCTCTATTGGTCCGGATTTCATAATGCTAACACATGACACCAGCACCATGAGCAGCTGCTGTAACACAATGCAACAGACTGGCAAGGCAGAGAGACCCCATTAATCTCACCCCACGGCCCGCACAGCAACCTAGAAAGCAGAAACCTCGCCACACATTCCATTGTGAATTTCTTTTTATGTATTACCTGCTGAGATATGAAATTGTTCTGCTGTCGTTTCTTGACTGCACTAGCATTGTTAAACATGTCAGTGTTGGCAATAATGCATGATAATGATAATGACTATCCTGGCTGATTTCATTTGGCAAACACATGACAGCAGTACTCTGAGCTTCTGCTGTAACCTCCTGTAACACATTGACAAGCAAAAGATGTGATCATCACCACTCACTGCAACACAGATAGCTAAAAAAAAACAGACATCTAAATGCATGAGAGGCCTGCTGCACGCATTGCTAATTCAAATTACAAATCCAATAAGGCTCAAGGGTATCAACCCTCGTAAGAATAAACCTCATTAACCCCTGTGTTTAGGAGCCTCTTCAAGTCACTTATGTTAGCCGTGTACCATGCACAGCTTTTAGAAAACATAATTTCAATTTGATCTATCTTTTCAGCCTGTCAAAGACACAAGTTTCAGTCTTTACTGAAACAATTAACAATAAAACTGAACCAACCCCCTGAGCTAGCAGCTTGTGCTTTTGTTCTTCTCGTAAAAAGGCTTATATGGTGTGTACGTTTTGATTCTTCCTGAACAAAAGAGGCATCTGTCAGCATGTGGAACAAAACGCAGACCTTGTGACACCTTCCATTTCATTTTACTGTAATTTCATTAGGCAGCTGTGAAGAGGTGCTGCCACTGCTGTGCAAGAACATCCAGTCCTATGGCTCAATAAGGGTAAGGGAGGGCGTATACAGTAGGTGCAGCTGGTGTTCAGTGTTTTCCAATAGCCCCGCAAGCTGCAGCAGCACACACTGCACACCCTGATGTAGCAACTCAGCTGGTCAATGCCTACACCTTCCCCAGGGTCTGTCTTGGAAGGTATTATGCGGATAAAGCTGTGCTATATGAGGAATGTTCACTTCACTTTAGAGTAAGCATTCTGACACCTAACCCCACCTCAATCTAATGGATTTACAACCTCACTACCTCCATGCCAGCATCTTGGACCCCCTCACTTCTCCCATCTATTGTTGCCAGTGTCCTATGACCGAAAAAAAAATAGACATTTCCAGAGACCAGATGCTGACCTCTCCGGCACCGTGCAGCGAGATTACAATAGCCACATGATAACGTCCCTCCATTCAGATGCTGAGTTGAAGCTAAGAAGACACAGTTTATTGAATAACCAGAAAATGATGAGAGGGATAAAAATACCTGCTGCAAAAGTAATTGCCAGCATTCATTCACAGTGCCCAAGAGACCATTACACCACGCTGCATTGCTTATTTCGGTTTCAGTGCTTCTGTATCCCCTTTTCATCTCTAAAGCTGCTATATTGATTGTCAGGAAGGAGGGTGATATGCATCCCTCTTACTCACATTTAAACACATCCTGCTAAGGCCTAAACTGACCATAAAGCAAATTAGGAGCAAAATTATCACCTGCCTGTACACCTTCAAACTCAAAACTCGTGGCAATTGGGGAGACTACCAAGTTCCCCGATCATTCAAGGTCTGTAGGTCATATCGCAACGCACACTAATAAAACTGTCTACTTTTTCAGCAATCAGCGTCCCTAAGCGGCCAGAAGGTTATTCTGCACTGATGGGAAAGATTTCAGTGCTGCTGCTAATTTATGAAAGTCTTGGTCTCTGCGTCGTGCTGATGCAGACACGCCCGGGCCATTTCCACTTGCGCTCAAATCCCTGGGAATTCAACTCAAGTCTCCTGCGCCTCCTGTCACTATTTTGCCATCTTCATCGCTTAAACACATCACAGTTGTTACAGCAGGCTGGGGCAAGGGTGATTTGGGCCCGTCGGACTCTTAACTGGTAGCTGATTTTGTTCCCTCTGGTAATCTGACAGACAGTACAGCGCTAATACTGTTAATAATTGGCGTCTGCTCCACACGAGGATTCCCAGTTGTTCCATACAGAGTGGATGTTGAGAGAGAAATCAGTAGCTTGCACAAGTCTCTACACACACATCATATTATCAACCAAGCAGACTAACCTAAGACTACCACAGGCATCAAATTACACAGTCATTTCATGAATTCGTCTTGAGATGTTGCAGATTTTGCAGATTATGCAAACTAGCAGGGAGATAGATAGATAGATAGATAGATAGATAGATAGATAGATAGATAGATAGATAGATTATTCAGGTGGACTATATATGATATGCAGCATATAGCTAGAACAAATTATAGGCCTATTAGCTTACAGTTTTTGCAGTAAGTATAGTTTTCTCAGCCTATGCGGCACATCATCAGTTGCCATCGAGACCTGGACAGTCTGTTCAGTTTGTCGACAGTAGCCAAGAAACAATATCCACACAAGTGTCAAGGCTGGCAAAGTCCATTGCACATTTCTCACTAAGTCTACAGAGACTGACTTACCAAAGCCAATGAAAGTAGGGCTAATACAGCAGATGCTGAAGGGTAGAGCCTATTGAGCATGATTTCCACCGTCCAAACATTGTCTTACTGAAGAAATTCAAGATGAATTTTCGATGGTGTGGAGTTCATTTATTCCAAATTCACAGGCAGATTCTTCTTGTTAGGCTTGTTAGGCTGCATTCAAAAATCCAGTGGACGTGAGCGACAATTTGCGTTGAAGTGTCATCAACAAGAGACAGTGGGCTATCTTCCAATTACCTGCATCGGGTTAAAACCCCACCTAAATCCCAATACGATCCAATTGAGGCTTAAGGGCAGACCATAAATGAAAAGCAAAATCCCAAATCCAAAGCTTTTAGAGTCCGAGGATTGCGTCCGAGCTGCTTCAGCAGGGTTAAAGCGTCAATAGTACGTGGATCAAGTCGCCCGTAGGTTCGTATCATAGAAATAATGCTACATTTATTCTCTAATAAATCTCACGTTTGTTATGATTGGCATTACAGATGGTGTAATCAGGACGGAAAGCTGCAGTCCGGGCTCCTGTAAGCGATAGGTTGTGCTCTTGAGACGGACGGCTTGAAGGTTGGCGTCAAATTCAGGCTTCGGCTTCAAGTCGCCTTTAAGCCCATCAAATCAAAAAGGTCGAAAACTATCTGTAAACACTGATTTTCCAATAATTACACCAGTATAGTGCAATTAACACGCCTCTTTTACAGACAGTTGCTTGCCGTTACTGTAGCCATTTGTTGTCATAACTTCCCCTGTCTGAAGCGCAATGAAGGAATCCCACCCATGCACAGATACCGTGTTTTTTTTTCTTCCTCTAATACTATGCGTACCCATGCGAGCAATTAGTTTTCATACATGACTTGGTCTGTCCGCTCCTTCAACAAAGCAATGCGGTCTATTTCTCCGGGCGGGATGTGGCAGGAAATCTTGCTGTGTCCCGGAGAACAGGCAACCTTTGAAATGCGCCTCTACTCAGCATCCATCCACCTGCGTAATAAGAGCACGATGTAAATGAATGCATGTTTTCACGCCATGATGTCTGGAGGAGAGCAAAGCCAAGTGGCCGGTGGACAAATTCTTCATATCAGAAGAAACGACTGACACCTTTCATGGCTAGTGCAGCATTGCAGCAATGTGATGTCATTTGGGCTGCATTTAACCATACGCCAAAGTGGGGTTTTCTGTCGTAAAGATAAAAAGAAATCATAATTTGCGTTGTGTTTTAACTGATGTGGAGTTTTCAGCGACGAGGCGCCATGAGGTGTTTATGATAGCCTACTTTGGGATGGGCTGGCATGGTCCAGCACCAAACAAGATACTGCAGCAGGGGGGTGTCATTGCTGCACTTAAAAAAAAAATTGCATTCACCCCTCAGCTAAGACACGAGCCTTGTTTACTGCTTTGTGTTTAGCTTGTAATGAATAGCTTATTATTTTTTTTCCCTTTTAGATCTTGAATACTCCTTATAATAAGCAGCAGCATAAATAACTTGACCACCCACATAATTCTGTCTCCACCACCTCATGCTTTGCTGTGGGACAAGTACTCAAGTCTTGGCCTAGATCAATGGAAACGGTTATCCGCTGTATAGAGAGAAAACCAGAGTATCCACCCACCAGAAAAACAATGGATAATCCTCTCAGACTTGTAGAAGAAAACCAGAGACACACTATCCTTCATCATAATGTGCACATCTGCAGTATCTCTGCAAGAAGGGGATAACATACTTTGAATGTGTTGCATATTCATGTAGAGGGCATTTACTGTATGCATGAAGGCCACAGGAAATCAGATGAAAAACTATATTTTCCAGTGGACTCGACAAATCCACTCAAATCCACTTCCTTTCACTGTAGGAACATCACACATAAAGACTTCCACTCGTATTGTATATATAATGGTGGATTATCTCTCTATAGACATAGTAGAGGCCAGACAGTTGCAGAGAGTCAGGGAAGGACAGGCATTTCGAAAGAGTGTGTGTGGATTCACCAATAAAGTAATCTACAACTGATTTATAGGTAGCATGTCTCCAATAATCCAAATTAATCAGCCAATGAAACAGACCTATTGTAAGCCTATAAGGAATACTAGGAGGATGCTATAAAAACATCAAACAAGATACAAAAGTCCCTAATATAATAATATAATAATATTATAGGAATATTAAATAAATTATCCCATAGGATATAAATGTACCATAAAGTACAGTAAGGTTACTACTCACTATTGAGAAACACAGACACACTTCCAAGTCCTTATAGGAATATTATAGTGATTTTTCATTAGGAATAAATAATATCATATCGACAATCTGTAAGTTTTAATTCGTCTTTGTTACATTATGTCTGTCACGTACCTACTGTTCATGACAGATGTAGCAAGTATAGTTCACTCCTTTCAGTACAAGGAACAGCATATTGTAATTAAAGACACGTTCATAATGGGTGTGGCACCTCCAGGGCACTTTAAATGGGTTTGCTAAGGTGTGAAACACTCATTTTGGGAGACTTGTGCATTAGCAAATGGCAATTTCTCCTTTTGAGGGCATCATTTTGACCAAAATCTACCTACTCAACTCTGACTCAGCTGATTTAATTATGTAGTTATCTTTGAAAAACTTCTGAAACCAGTGGATTTAGATTCTCATGCAGCCTCAAACTTGTTTTGTACCCTTTGAATTGATGCCGATCCAAAATTCATTGTGCCTGAGAACGTGCTGTAGAGTTTAAGTTTCAGAATGTGAATTCTCTGAGCCCATTCTGAATGAGCATGTTCATGAGGTGGGTGAACGCATACAGCGCATGCACCGAATACTGATGGAAAATGAAAAAGAGCTATGAGGGAAGCCAATCTGCTATTTATGTCGGGCTGCACTCCATGGGGCAAAGCTCCCTCTCACAGTAATGCACTGTAAAAGTGATTGATTAGTGTGATATTGAGAGATTGTCCATCTTAACTGTCTTCACTTGCCAAAGTGATGAAATTACTGCACACTGGTCTTTGAAAGCATAATAGCAGATTAGGTCAGTGCTATCCATCCTCTCTAATAAGGAAACTTGCCATTCCCTGAAGTGCAAAACATAAAAGAGGGGGGGTCTGCACTCAGAACCAGCATGCACCACCCAGCCACTAATGTCCTCAGAGGCTGTGCTTAATGACCCGGAACATATTAGATGTTGAGGTTGCCCAGTTTGGGTGCAGGTGTACATGGTCTTTATATCGGTCCGGCTCAAAATGCCATTTTTGACACGACATTGTCGCCCTTGCCACTGTTTTAACAAATGGCTTAGATCAATTTCCATTAAGGACAGTGAAATCCCCAATTCCTTCTCCATGGCTGAGCCCAAAGGACCAATAATGTGATGCTCCATCAGTTCAATATGTCAATGAATGGTCTCATGTGTGTGTACTTTGAATTGGGATTAGAATTAGTCCAGTGCCAGCGACAATAAAATGCTGTCCTCAGATAAAAACATCATTACAGTGCGTAGCGGGTCCTACAGTGGATTACAGCAGTCCTATTTTTTTATTTGATTGAGCACATCGTTGAATCACCCGCACATTAACACACACTCTCACTGTGCAAAAAGTTCCTCATAATGTACTTTAAACCTCCTATCTTACCATCAAATGCAGCAGCACCATCGATGTGTTTTCCAGTATGAGTCTGTAATTGGCTTGTCAGCAGTGTTTTTTTTTCTCCACACTGAGGAAACAGGCATCTGGAGAAAACAGTGTTTCAGCAGAGGTCAGCCTGTATGGCGTACACACAGAATATACAGAGCTCTCGATGCTGCTTTGATTTATTCTACTAAATTGCTCCACTAATCTCTGTATGATCAAAAGAAAATAAAAACAAAATCTCAAAAGTGTTTTTCCAAAGGGGTCACTAGAAGATGATTTATCTGTGCTATATGGAATGTATGTGGCAAACAACAGAGATCTCTTGCAATTGCTGTCGCCTCAGTGTGCAAGATGGTTTACTTTCATGGCATCTCAATCACTAACGACTGAGATACATCATTCCAGTTCCTACCAGTCACCTATCGCCCACTTTACTTAACTCCAGTGAGCACATGCATGCTATTGCATCTGTATCTTGGTCTTGGCTCGCTCTACACTAAATAAAATAAGGGCTACTTAGCAACTTGAAGGGTTCTTCAGCGTTCCTTGTAGGAGAATCCTTAAAGATAGAAACAGGCCATCTGGGAAAGTGTGTGGTGCAGCCAACTCATGAGTGATGCTCCCAGTTTCTCTTTATGCCTGTTAACATTTCAAAGTTATCAGAGGAATTCAGCTACTCTTTGGGAACAAAAGACAAAGCTTTAATATAATAACAACATGTTTGGGATACAGTAGCTTCATCAGGGATACAGGATTACATGCATAGTCAACAATAAATATATCCAATGACATCCAAAATGGTCACCTCAGAGCCCATAGTCCAATCAGATGGCAGTATTAAAAAACACAAACAAAAAAACAATTGCTATCAGCTAGCGCAGGAGGCATCATAGGGCTCCAACATTACAGCATATTAAAACAGCTAAAGGAAATCCATAAAATTGAATTCCTCATTCATTACATTTGGGTAAAGACTTTTAAAATGAAAGATCCAAAAGGCCTCTCTTCGTTTTCTAAGGAAATTCAAATCACCTCCTCTTGGGCCAAGAAAGACCTTCTCACTGCCTATAAAAGAAAAGGCAGACAGAAGATGTCTGGCTTCTTTAAAGTGGCGGGCTACAGGATTTTTGACATCGTCTCTCTTAATGGAACTCCTGTGCTCAGTAATTCAGTCTTTTAAAGAGCACTCTGTTTCACTTTTCCACAGGGGCATGAAATCATCAATCACACTCTTTGTTTTACAGGTAATGAAACTCTGAATGACCACAGTCTTACACATTTAAAGGTGGCCATTTTGGATGCCATTGAATATATTTATTGTTGACTATGCATGTAATCATCTGACCCTGATGAAGGCTATCGCAGCCAAAACAACATTCGTTTTTGACGTTAAAGCTTTGGCATTTGTTCCCAAAGAATAGCTGAATTCTTTTCATTCCACTGGTTCTTTTTGATTCGAGTACTTTGGTGGAGCTGCAAGGTTGCAACAGATTTTATTACACTTTAAACATTACAAAGTTATCAGTTCTTACTGACTGTTGACAGCAGAGATAGCAGAATTATGTTTAAGCCAGCATAGCTAACATCATACCAGGCCAATGAAAGTACAAAGAAGATGTTTCAGTTTGGTTTACTGACAATATGAGCACTTTGTTTGGTTAGGAATCTGCAAGTATGGGATGAGTAGGCCTATTGATCCACCTCTCCTTGTGTATCTATAGGTGCAACATAAAACCCTCTCCAGATGTTCTTCCATGCATAGCTTTAAATTAAACTCTCTGGGCACAAGAAAAGCAAAATGAAAATCATCAGTTCAATTCAATTCAATTCAATTCATCAATTCACAACTTAAAATAGTGAAGAACGAACTGTTTGAGTTGATGCTTGTGGAAGGTTTTCTCTTTGAACTGGATGCGCGGTTTGTGATGCTTATAGCAACCATAATTTCTAATAGCCTACGCATTGCAATACATTCAGGGATGGACTGGCCATAGGACTACCGGAGAATTCCCGGTGGGCCGCTCTATCTACTCTATAAACAGAGTGAGAAGGTGTCATGGGGCCATCCGGTAGTGAATCTGACGACGGAACGCTCGTTCCGGTTCTGAAAAAATAAATACGGAGCAGTACCAGTTGTTATACAAGTTTTGGTGTCTTAAACAACTGGTTTGGTTAGTTTTTACATCAAATGTGCTGGGGCGGTGTTTGGACCTTCGGGCCAATCACAGTGCTTAAAAACGCAAACTCCACCCAACCAGGAAGCTGGGCCACGTTAAACAAACTCACATCAAATGACAGGCACAGTTTAATCTGAGCCGCGGGGCTGACAGGTTGTGTTGTGAAATCACCAGCAAGGATGGTTGGTGTCCGGCCGATTGCGGTGGGCTGGTCTGGACTAACGTCCCAGTCCATCCCTGAATGTGCTACTCCTTTCACCTTCTGCAGTTCCCACTGTCACATCACCTCACCTGAAGTGACTGCTTGCTACAGTCACTGAGCTTGCTTTATTTGGTGGTATGTGGGGCCTTGTCCGTGGTGCTGAAGTTGTCTGTAATGATTTTTTATCTTTTTTGTTTTATGATTTTTTTAGTCATGCTCTGTAATGGTTTGGCATTTAGTCTTCATTCAGGCCTTTGAAAATTTATGTTGGAAACAATGATTTTTAACATAATGTCTTTGATGTGAGTTGCATTCAAATTTGATACAGTATAGCTCTGTGTGTAAAACCTAAAATGGCATTTGTAGTCAATCTATGGTGTAAAGTAATTTGTTGGTTAGTACATTGTCTTACAGTATATTTGTCTGTAGTATGTGTGTTGAGCCTGTATAGTTTAAGTTAATGTAAATGTATGATCTTTATTGCCATAGTAAATTTAACTTTTTTGTATGTAAAGTGGAAGGAGGGGGGCACTTCAAGTGAGGTCACCCTCAGGCACCACACTGTGTTAATCCGGGCCTGGGTGGAGTGAGGTGTTTCATTTGAACCACTGCCCTTGAAGTAGTCCTGCTGAGAGCAATTTGAAACCCCATATATCTTAGTGTGTGCATGCATTCAAACAGGATTAATTGAACAGAAATCCAGTAGAAGATGCAGGCAGACTATTAGTCAGGAATAGTGTTTTTTCCATCAATCAGTGCCCCCCCCCCCCCCCCCTTTTTTTTTCAAACTATGTATTTTTACATTTTGTACTAATTTTGTCTCTCAAATTGATCCAAAGTGTTTTTGCCTGTGAAGTAAGCAAACACAAAGAAATCAGAATCGCTATCTCAGGAAAAAAATCTCAGCAGCACATTTTTCAAGGTACCATGGCAACAGAGCATTCAAAAGAATTTTGATGAGAACAGCAGGGAAAGAGGGGCTGATGACAAGGGAGACAATTTGTTACTCCAATTGCAAGAGCAACAGAGCCTGATTGCACACACAGGCATTGTGCCATACTTCTTATCTGGACCACGGTGCAAAAACACTGTTCTTTTCTGTCCTGTCATCGCCTCTCAGTCAGAGGATGAGCGAGAAAGGCTGCAGCATCTTGATGTGGAGACGAAGGACTCCGTCCAGGTCGCTGCTGAAACAAGGAGAGAGTGGCAGCAAACCGTTGACATAGTGATGGGAGGTGGACACAGCTTTGATTGGCATTGCAGCAGGATGAGCACCAGACATGCAATAGGCGGAGACTGCTTGGTTTTTTTCTTTTTTTCGAGAAACTCAATTTCAAATCACACAAGAGGAAGTGGCAATCAACATAGTGCTGCAGCTGTCTATCTTGGGTGGCCATTCTCACTTCCCAATCTCACTCTCCAGTGCTTGGCAAACAGACCACCGTCCTGACAAACATAATCATTCACAACACTGAGATCCAGGGAGCATCTGTCAGCAGAAACCCAGCTGAAAAAATGCTGCATGCACGCACTGTTAAACACCTTTTTACACGTCACACACAACTCTCAGCTGCACATTATTAGCTGATGATTGTTCTGTAAAAGTCCCTTTCATCAAAAATGTTGACAGAAACCACTACATAGAATTTGTTAACATTCACAGCCATGTGCTTCTAGAGTCAGGGTTTGTACAGCTTTATTTGCAAAGCAGCAAATTCAAAGAGAATCCATGATGCCATATGGATTGTATGAATATTTATGTCTGATGTTTTACATGAAATGTATGGGGGTGGTATAAAGACCAAATGTCATATAGGTCTGACTGTTTAACAGCCATTTGATCATATTATGGAGCTCTTACTGCTGTAGCCCAATTTTTACAATGTCATCAATTCACTAAATAGTGTTTTCTTTCTTATTATAAAACACGTATTCATTACTGTGCTTTACTTTAGAAAATAATTAGTATAATTAGCTATGCAGTGTATCAGTGCACCATTGTCACCAGAGTAATAACTGTTGTGTGTGGTGGAGTAACAACTTAAAGGCTGTTCCCAACATTTTCTAATAAACACATATTCAGATCTGTCTTTTTTTTAGTGTACTGTATGTCTGTGTGTTACTTGTCATTGCCTACTTTCTCTCATTGTTTCTTTGTATGATTTTATTCCTGCTTGCAAATCAATTGCCCTCTGGGATTAAAATAAAGAACTGAACTGAACTGGAAATTCGAACATAATTCCAACCCTATAACCCCAAGTCTATCTCTGAATCGAGAAGTAATCTCATCAAAATGACAACATCCAATAATACTGAACCCCAGTCCACTCGTATATTGTAGCAAATTGAGCTTAAGAGTCAGCGAGAGGACATCTGACTAGATGAATGTGGAGGCTGCCTTTGTATGAGATGATGTAGGTGAGCTCCAAGGCTCCCTGCCATGGTTTTATGGTGTAGAATAGATGAGTGTTAGGGTTCAGTGGGTGTATGGAATAGAGGCTACCAAGGTTAAGGTAAAGAGAGGATGTTGGCTAACATAGCGGATTGGTGGCAGTGACTAAAGGCCCTACCTGAGCACAGCACAGCGCCACAGAGCAGCCCTGATCTCCTCTTCTCAGGCGGACTCTGATGGAGTGTGTTATCAGTGCAGACAGGCAGCCTAAATCACTGGTTGAGTAAAGGTTAGAGCTGCTGGTCTGTTACTTCGCCGGAGAGGGCAAGTAGGTGAGTGACAAAGCAGCCTGAATCACAGGGGAAAACTCCGGGGTGGAGGGTGACTTTATCCCCCTGGGCAAACACTGTGATTTATACATTACTGCTGTTCAATGGTGCAATACAGTATTGAATTGAGCAAGTCACTGACGAGCAATATTTAATCTGCAAACGTCACCAAATGTCCTTCTGATTGTATGTGTTAAATAGTGTGAACAGTGCTGAAATTGTTTAAGCCAAGGCCAAGCCTTTCAAGCTTGATGTGTAGCTTAGTTAACCCCATGTTGACTAAGCGCAGCACTATTTCCCCTTACCTTGCAAGTTTTCTGACTATATAAGTAAACTGAGCTTTTCCTGAATTAGTTTAGTGGCTTCTCTCTTGCACATTTCCCCACATTTGATAGTCCAGTTCTCAGCTGACTGTGTTGTGGATAAAATAATGAGCACAATCTACAAATTGATAGGCATACGATTATGTCTCTACACTCATTTGACTTTAATGTAGTTTTCTAATGTTGCTCTCTCCTAAATTCATCGACTTCAGGCTCTACACTCATATCTCTGCCTGTGTCCTCTTGTTTGACCTCAGCTGAGAAATAAAATTGTAAATACAAAGTGGCTTTCTTCCACCTGGCACTTAGAGTTGATCTGGGACTTGCGATAATTGAGACTATGCAGGATTCCATTAGTACAGCTGTCCAACAGGGAGGCAGCCTGTTCCAGCCTTCTCTGCCCCGCTCCTGCAATGGAAACTGTATTCTCCATTAAAAAATGCCCTCAACATGAGAATCTTTGTCTAATATGTAGAATTAGAATTATTCTGGGTTTTAAAATCCCTCTATTTTCTCAGAGGGCTTCTCTAATGTTTTAGATCTTGCAAGTTATGCAAAGTACGAGTTTGAGCAGCTGTTCAGGTTCCAAACTTGTCATTTCACATTGGAGTAGTGCATTCAGTTCGTTCACAGAGTGACTGCAACAGCCCTCTCACTGTGCTGCATTGACAGTCCTTTATCCATAAATCCCCCAGTTGGACAATAGTGCTTCAGGTCAAACAGCTGTTGTTGCTCTTTCCACAGAGCCGTCAAGTGTGTACACAGGAAGAGAGAGAGGCGGAGCCAACCCTTGGGCACCTGCAGCTCGGCAACTTCAATAGATGACACTAAGTATGCTCAGCATTTTGGCCCATGGTCCCTGTTTCTTTTCCGCCACTGCCATTTTAACCAGAGCTGTGATAGAGCCCCTCTGCTGTGCTGCCCCATTAATTTCCCCAGGCGCCCATCATTCAATATTCAATAGCTACTGTTATGCAGCACCAACTTTGGATCAAGCTATTGAGGTTGCTATCCCCAACCAATACCATCAACGTTCAAAACAATCTCTGCACAGGGCTCACGAGATTCGGACTGAGACATGAAAAATAACCATGTTTTGAAAAAAAGCAATGATTCTTCTATCTTCAAGCTGTCAGCTGGCTGTATCATCTAGGTTCTGTTACACCCAAAATATGTTCTGTCTATTTTAATATACACGAAGATGATCCAAAATGATTGCATTACTGAGTTAAACATCGAGGGGTTGTAATAAATATTTAATTGTGTTGATTTTTCTGTATGGATATGCTTAGCTAAGAGATATCTTAATGATGTACTAAATGTTCTTTTGAACTGATCAGCATGCCATGGGAAATATGAGCAGACATTAATAAACCTATCACTTTAAATACCTTGTCCAAGTTGTTCATCCTCTGAAATTTAGTCATCATAAAAGTGGTTTAGCTGTCAACATCTGAGACTTAGAGGGAATATCCACAGCTAACACTCCTCATCTATTTTTATTAAGACACAGCAGTAAGTTGTTGTGTTTCAGCCTGATTGGGCTGTGTGCAGAAAGCACATTAGCCAAACTCTGCAATGCTTTATAAGAGATTGGAAGTTGTGGTAAGGACTCACCTCTGTCAGTGCTTTTACAGTGTAAATTCATTGGTAAGGGATGTCAGTGTACGGCATGAGGAGGAGGATCTATTTGTGTTTAATCCTGTTTGGGTTGAGGGTGACTGCATAGGGGCTCTTTTTAGCAATTAAGTTTGACAATTATGATTGAGACAGTGTGAAATCTCTTCACACACCATGACAGTGTTGAAACTGGCGTCATATGGCTAGAAACACATTCAGATGAAATAAAATGGAAGCGATATGTGATCTGATAGCCCATAACATTCCAATGACTTCTTGAAGGGAGGGAGGCATGTAGGAGCGAGACAAAATAGCAAGATAAAAGTCTTCATAGTTTATTGTTTCAAGCATATACAGTAAGTGGCCCTGTAGTAATCTGCGGTTAAACACAATGAAATCTTGTCACAGTGCTGTATGTGCTCAAAGGGCTTTGAATGTACTTAACACCATTTATTTATAGGTTGCGTTAACCACAAATGTAGTTTTTTTTTTAGAAAACTAATGGAATATAGTTCGGCTTACATCAGTTACACAATGACATACTTTGTTCTTTTTATGCTACGATTCAGTTGATGTTCCTCCCAGTCCGCAGATCTGCAGGGGAGAGCTTCATATATTGCAAAATTACTGGCTGAAGGTCTGGCTCATGCTGCGAGATCATCAATTCCACATCTTATCTTGAAGAACTAAAGGATTCTTTCTGAACCCTTTTACTATGGGTGGAATATTGCAGGCACAAAAGGTGTTTACTTCCAGCAACAAAAGAGAGCTCATACTCTGAAATGGGAAAATCATAAGGAGGCCACTGGAGGTATGCGGCACACTGTCAAATATGCCTGTTGTATGTCTGTGTGAGAGACAGAGCGAGAGAGAGAGAAAGAGAGAGAGAGAGAGAGAGAGAGAGAGAGAGAGAGAGAGATGAAGAGAGGGAGAGTTTTACCGCTCACAGGCTGACCTCGTATATACTATAAATTAAAAAAAAGAAATTTGCACTATCTTGGCGTTTTGAGATTAAGCTTAATTTTCTTGACAATGTTCTTGTCACATCAAGGTGAAAAAGTTTCCACAATGGTACTGCAGTTGAGTGCAAAACAGCTTGTTATCATTATTAGCGTTCCTCAATCAAACTAATTGGCAGCACTAACTGCTAGTTCAGTTTTTTTTAAGTGGAGTTACGTTTGCCCACTCTATGCACAAAGCCATAAGCTAAAATCCTGACATTTTATCAAGAATTCTTAAATAGATGGTAATGCAGCTAATTTCCTTTTGTAGGTTAGTGGAAAAACTACACATGTATGTGTGTCTTCAGTCAAACAACAGAATGCTTAAATGAAATTGGATTTTTGGAGTTTATTATATCAAAATATCTCAGATATACTGTACTTATGCTTATGGTATCAATATTAGTTGCTGAAATTAATGTTTTAAATCAACAATTTACAATATCAGAGCTCATGACATGTTGCTTTGATGAAAAGGGAAAATGGGTGGGAGTTGTGCCACACAGTGTGTGCATTGTGTTGGTGAAAATGTTAGCCTAATGTGCACTGGCAGCAACTGTTTACACGGTATTTGAGGAGGTGGCAATAAAAAGATATACAGGCAGTGGTGAAATATGACTAAAAATGTCATTTTTCACTTAATGGACCTTTAAGTGCAAAACTCGACTCATTCTGTTTCTTGCAACTGTCATAGAATGAATACAAATTTGGTCACTGGAAGCAGCAATGCTTCCAGAGACAATGCTGACTGAAGAAAAGCAACAGGCAAGAGAAACATGAGTTAGTAGGCTATAGTGCTATATGACTACAAACAATGTAAGAGTTACTTGGAAGGGTTTTTTGTCTGCTTTGACAGCCAATTGTTCAGTTCAAGCAATTCAGTTGGTATGGGCGGCCTGAGTGAAACAGTGTTCGATCTGATTCTGCAACAATTGCTAACTCATTCACTCACAAACCAATTTGTTCAGACAGTCATAGAAAGGCGGAAGTCTCCTGGCAGGTTGAAGCACTTTGAGTGTTCGACACTGAACAAGTTGGAGAATTTCTGAGTTAGTGAATGATTAGGACCAGTTGCTGGAAAGCAGCCAGGATCGGAGTCATTGGCAAGGCAGGTGGGGTGCAAATTGTCTTTGTCTGGAAGTTCGATTCAGACTACTCATCATTCTCTACCCCCCTAGTTAAGTGATTTTTCGATTCGTTCGGTGCAAGTGATTCAGTAGTTACGGGCAGCTTGAATGATACAATGTCAGATCCAATACAGCAGTTGAACTGCTATCTCATTTACTCACTGACCAGTCTGTACTCAGAGATTGGAGTGCTTTGAGTATTCAAAAATGAACAAGTATGAGAACTTGAGAGTGATTAGGACCAGTTGCTGCAGAGGCAATAGCATGTACATTTGTGTCTGACACTGCTGTTAGACACAAATTTTGATGTGATCATGCTTATGAATCAAATTAAATTATTCACTTTGTTTGTGAGTTGACCATCACTACAAATTAGGCCAAATCGCAATGGCAAGGCATATACGTTTTGTTTTGTTTGTGGGCCAGTGGTTTCCAAGATATCACATATGACTCACCCATGGAAAGAGCCAGTCCTTAAGCCCAGGACTTTGTCAACATGCGGGCAGTGAGACTCATTAAAACAAAGTACCTTAATAGCCTGAAATCCACATCGAAAAAAAGTTTTAATTAAGGCTTGTAGACAGGAGGAGTAGACAATCTGGAAAGTGCATGTGAGACAAGAATGATTCAAGGTTTCTTCCAGAGATCTCATCACTACATTAAAACTCTTTATTGAAAACAGTTTATCTCAAAAACCGATGTGGCCTATACGCTTACCAGTTACAGTCAAAATGGGTTTGAGGTATGCAGCGGGAGAATCAGAGAGAGGATGCACAGCTGAGCCTGTTTCAGTTGGTAGGAAACAGCTGTTGTTGTGACTACTTGTCCTTGCAAACCGATATTTTGCTGCAGGATAGAATTGTTTTTAAACTGTCTGTG
The DNA here is from genome assembly GCF_046629955.1 of Centroberyx affinis. NCBI lineage: Eukaryota > Metazoa > Chordata > Actinopteri > Beryciformes > Berycidae > Centroberyx > Centroberyx affinis. Next base: position 106,481 of record NW_027281464.1, read on the forward strand.
AGGCCACTGGAGAGGGGCTTCAAGGTAGTCAAACAAATCAAGGGAAAAAGTATGGAAATGTACAATAATGTATAAGAAGATAGTTTAACATGACTCAATGACCTAAAAGTAGGGTAACATGATCTAATATGTATTCCCCATGACTCCTTGATATGTAAAGATGACAAATTTTGAACCAAAGGGAAATCATTTTTAAACCAAGAAACCAAAAAAATCAGTTTAATCTAGTCTTTTGATGAGGGTGAGTACACAATATTGTGAAATTTGTAAATGAAACCAAAATTGTTTAGGCTGTAAAACAAATAAGTCAAGACAGTTGGAATTGAATGTGTGCAAATTAACAAAATGAGACTGTGAACCTACAAGCAGGGTAGGATGATGGGAAATTCATTCTAGGTGCAGCTTCTCAGCGAGACCAAATCCCAAAGTAAATGAAAGCCATTAAAATAAAATTGAATGTCAAATGTGAGCGAAAATAACTGCTCAATCAATGTTAACATATCTGTGAGGGAAAAAAACATTTTTTCAGCAAATGGAAATTACACTAATCCAAAAAACACAAAAAGCAAAAATAAAACTTTCATTTTTCTGAAAGACTATAGTAGGCTCCTCAGAAGGATGTTGACAAATGAATAAAAAGTTATCATGTGTGATCTATGTTCAGTTCCTCTTTTTCTTAACTTTTGTTTTATGCATATATATATGGCCCAATTCTTGAAAGGTAGGGCTTGCATGTGGAAAATAGTTTTTTCTCATCCTTCAGATCACACATCTTAACTCAAAAAACCAGACTTGTATGCATGAAGCCTCTGGGAGTACTGACCATATGAATGTCAATTTCAAGCTTAAAAGTCAAACTTGGCTCAACACCTCTATAGAACAGAATGCGTGATGAAAATGTCATTATTCTGTTTTTACCTCACATTTGGCTGGCATATAATTCAAAAATCACTTCCCATATCTGCTCTGTACATCACTTTAAGGATGAACAAGCGATTGTTTTGGTTTGGCTACTCATTTATAGATATAGATAAATTATAGATTGGAATTCAAGTTAAGAATTATTCTGAGGTATCACAATACTGTCTCAGAAATTCACAATACCATTAAAAACATGCAGATAAATGTGCTGTTTAATTATCTTATTCAGTGAACCATAGTAGCACCAAGTCTACCAATAATATGACTCAATTAAGTATAAGAACATCTATTCGTTCCAGTCTCCTGTGCAGTTAAAAAAGTTAAAAAGCTTATTTTTGATAATCCCAGCTATGTTCAAATCCAATTGCCCAATTGCAATTCAGTCAAGGTCAGTAATTAAAATGGTGGATTTTCATTCTGTGGTGCAAAAAGGTAAACTCATTTTGTTGTGGCACTGCCAAGATCCTTTGGAATCTGGCTCTATATCACCCCTAAAAGGATTCCCATAGAGGGACAAGCCAAAAAACCTTAGAGGTACAAAGGTTTTTCTGTTTTTTAATTTATTTATATTTTTGTATTTACAGTTTAACCTTAGCTATTTCTCTGTAGCACAGCCGAAAGAGATCAGGATGCATCTCTCATTAAAGGTATCCAGAGGGTAAGATGTTATGATTTTTTTTTTGGCCAAAAATATATATTGGAACAGTGCTCGACATCTAATGAGATAATTATATGAAAAGGAATGAAAAGAAATTACTTACTGCGTTACTGTCTTACGATGTTATTCAAACATTTTAGCTTTTGAGTGGCTTCGGAGAGGTTATTCTGTGGCAAGTGGAGCATAATTACTTCCAATTTGCAGCTTACAATTTTATGAACTGAGCATGATTCAGATGAGTACACAGTGAGCTCACACACACTGCTGTGCGCCTCTGTCAGTTTTCATACCTCAGGATAAAACGCTCCCTAAAAAAATATTTTTTATAAGTTGAAATTCCTATTAATGTCAGTACAGCTCAGTGACAGTGATGGTATGTCCATTAGCCATGATTATTATAACTTCTTTCATTTTTGTTCAATTTCACGATATCTCTCTTCATTAGAAAAACAACATAATAAATGCATCATTAATTTTTCTTGCAATAATTAATGCTACACCATATGGAAAAGGAATACTTATCGGAACATTTATTTAACACACTAAAAACTGGTCTGTGAGTCATGTGTTGAAATGTTTTTAGAGCCATCTAGTGATTATACATGTGATTTTAATTGTCACTCTGCAGTGTAAATCTCTCTGCATCCGCAGCTCATTACCGGAATGAAATTAGTTTTGCTGCAACAAAGAGAAAAAAGTTCTAACTCGGATGAAACTGCCAAAGAGCAAACTAAAGCCCCAGAGAAGGTCTGCTTTGTACCCCTGAATACCATCACCACATGGACCAATTTACCTACATCAGAATACACTCATAGAAAAGGCTTGGGATCGCATTAAGTCTTTTCAAATCAAACATGAAAAATTAATTTGTTTGGAAGGAAATTATGTGTATATGATTCAGATCATCATGAGTTCATTCTTTGGAATTATCTCATCAGTGAATGTGAAACAGAGAGATTTTGATTCTAGACTTAGTTTAGACTTGATTTAGATTTAGTTTTTAGGTGTGACAGCTGGTCTTCAGTATTTTCCAGCCAGCATAATGACAGTTTATACATAGATTTACGTTAAATTTGATTACAGAGCAACAATAGCTGGTGGGATCCTTATTTGCCAAACAATGAAGTTGGGATATCTGGGACACAGCATTTAAAGCAACACTGTTTATTTCAGATTTTTATATGGGTTTTATTAGATTCAACCTATTGATACAAATAATCAGTTTTTAATGGACCAGTAGTCCTTTCTGAGAGCTTGTAACTAAATATTTCTCGGCCAGAAAAACATCTACCGTTGCTGGATGTTCGAGTTCCTACTTGAAAGAAGTGGCCTTAAGTTGGGTATGTTACATGAGCAGAAAAGGCCAGTATGTGCAAATTTAAAAGCTTTCCCCTCAAACTGTGGAGCAGACAGAGCAAAGAAGTGAAAAACTGTCAAGTTAAAGATTTTCGATTCAACTGGCTATCCAGTTGAAGAAGTCTTCAGGAGAATGGCATGCTGACATTTGTTAGCTGTCTCTCTGTGAAACTGGCACTGCTCTGCACATGACCTTCAAAGCACTATTTTTGTCAGGCAATGGCAAAAAACTTCTGTGCTCGTCGCGTTTAGATCCAGGCCTTTGGACAACAACAGCAGCGTGGCACAGGACTGAGTGAATCCGACCAGTATCCGTGGAGTAGCTGATGGATTGTCAGGTTTCCCACATTCTTGTTGTGAGAGGAGGTGGAGGTGCCGCCCTATCAGAGTGTGCTTCAGCGCCTCCAGCTCCCTCTTGATGGCCTGGCATTCTTTATCAAGTCAAGTATTTCTGTTCCCTTGGCAACAGTTTCCTGCTGATACAAAGAATCAGGTATCACCTTGAAAGTTTAAGAGTGTGGCTGGCAGCCTCACTGTTTTCATTTGCGTGCAGCTGCACCATCATTTTCAGCAGGAAACTAGGGTTTGGTTGTCAGGATTGAGCCTATATCTCAGTCCCCGCCCTGCACCGGCCTACATTCAGGTCATGACATTCTTCTGTTCACGCCTGTTTACTACCTTTGGTTGGTCATTGCTACGATGCGACACAATTTCTACACAGGTATTTCTATACAGGTATTTTCAGCTGCTTTTATGATAGCAGATGGAGTTCTCTGCATGCTTCACACCAAAGCATCAATTACACTCGAAGTACATGGAGGGGAAATAATCCAACTGTTATTGAATTTATATAGTATATGATATAGGCTACAGAAGAATTAGGACCCTCCAAAGGTGTCTGGGTGTAAGATTTTTGCATCACTTTTTGTTCCCTTTCTGAACTGTGGGGAATGTGCTGGGCTTCTCAAAATTGAATTCAAATCGTGCTATTAACTACCAGTGCTGGTGCTGACATGCATTACCCTGTAATTAAACAAAACAATGTTGTATCCACCTGGGCTGCACATCAGCACAGTGCTAGCATACCAACCTTCACGCAACACTTAATTTCACTTATATTTTTTCTGGAGCTGGAGAACACTGAGTCTCCTGTTAGGAAAGGCATATTTTATGTACATTGTCAGAGTCTTTATTCATAACAGAAAGGGCTGAATTCATAACTAGAAGAATGAGATTATCTTGCAACCGCATACAGTGTTTTCTTCCAAAAACTCAAAATACTGTTTGCAGCTATTTAAGTTACATTTTTAATTGACTATTATCTACAGTGAAAAGCTATCTCATTACTTAATGTCAACTCACTGTTGTGAAATGTCACCTCAGCTAAAAACTGAAATTTGACACATTTAGACATTAATTTGCCTTTTCTGCATACATAATTATACAACAAAAGTCCAGCTTGTATCAGGCTTCCTCTTGTTGCACATAGCCAACAAACAGTGAGGCTAAATTGGCTGTTCTTGCCATTATACTTGTAATCTGTTTTAAGTCTCTCACCATCTTTTTCACCAGAGCGGCCGGCAGACATTCCAGTTGAGCTTATTTAAAAATACATGCAGCATGTGCAACCAGCTCTCTCAGCAGCATTATGGGGTTGGGAGAATGGTTTAAACACTCCAGTGGTAGAAATTACTGTCCATTTCTGGAATGTGCTTTTGGTAGCTTATTAGCTTAATTGGTAGCATGGTAACATGAATTCTTCTATATGTTCTTTCTTTCTTCTTTGCTGAAGTTATATTTTTAGCTGAATGAAATGTCAGAAGGCATCCCGCTGTGCTGTATTTGACAGTGCTTGGGGAATAAGGGAGCTATGTGAATGACTGATTTTGCCCTCAATGCCTCAGAATTCCTGCATGTATCCTACGCTTCCAGCTGGCATCTGAGTTATTCGCGTGTCAAAGGTTAGCATGTGTCAAATATTATCTGGGGAGGCAGCCTCACTATCGGCCAGAGAAGATTTGAACCTTGGAGGTGGCTCACAGAGCTGGCTGATCATCTGGGTCAAAAGCTTTATAGCATGCACTTAAACACAGCTATGTTCGTCCGCACTTCAGCTGCACTCATGTGCACAGAGTCAGCGGTGAGATGAGCATTTTATGTTAAGTCTCTAAGAACTGTCATAATTTAGGAAATGCGTGGAGACATTTGGACATATTTTTAAAGTCTCTAAGCTTGTGAAATGGCTTAGGCTAAATGTGGATGTTTATGTTCATTTGTAAAAATATCCAAAAGAAAATGGGAAGGGGAAGATTTCTGTTCTTTGTCCACTGGTTTGCAAATAATTCCCCCCCAAAGGCAGTGGCTTCCTCATGACTAAACATGAGCTATTCTAAATGACTGTAGTTTACTCAACTATAACCCCCAACTTGTACTATTGTTTTCCAGCACTCACTGGCATATTGGTGTTTTTCTGATCAGTGTTAGTCTACCATTTTTGTGAAATAAATGTTGTTGATATATACATTTGGATTGCTGTGGAGTGGAAAATAATTAAAATATCACATAATTCACATTTTAACTTGGATGTATTATGGTATATTGGAATTGGCAAGTGGAAAGATATGTAATTGTTAATTACACTCGAAGTACATGGAGGGGAAATAATCTAACTGTAATTGAATTTATATAGCATATTATTTAGGCTACAGAAGAATTAGGACCCTCCAAAGGTGTCTGGGTGTAAGATTTTTGCATCACTTTTTGTTCCCTTTCTGAACTGTGGGGAATGTGCTGGGCTTCTCAAAATTGAATTCAAATCATGCTATTAACTACCAGTGCTGGTGCTGACATGCATTACCCTGTAATTAAACAAAACAATGTTGTATCCACCTGGGCTGCACATCAGCACAGTGCTAGCATACCAACCTTCACGCATATGTAATTGTTCCTCCTGACTCTTGTTAAATCAAATTTTGAATTTTTCTATTTTCATTATCGTTAGGATTTCACTATGCACTGCTTATTTGAATGGCAAAATTGCACTACACATATTTATGTTGAGGACAGAAAGGACAATGAGTCAGAGTTGAGAGTTTAGACTGCATTGTTGTCTGTCATCATTTAATAGATGAAGGCCATAATATAACATGCACCATGTCATATCAATAATCTACACCGCCATGGTGGAACATTTAAAAATGTTTGTGAATGATGTTTGGCTGTTCATATCCAATGCTATATTTTACCCAAATATTAGATGTATATTATGGGCGATTAGTAAAATGCACCACAGATGGAGTAGAGAATGGAGATGTATGAAGTCCCATGTAGTCAGTCTTTGAAGACAGAGTGGATTGTGTTGTGATGTGTTGTCATGTGATGTGGTCGGGTTGTGGATGTGAATAAAGCTCCTGGGCTGCCGGAGCCGGGTCACTGTGAGGGCCAGGGTGAGCAAATGCCCTTCAACCACTTTAAAATATGATTCCCACTCCTGGAGAGATTTGTCAAGGCAACATTGATTGGGGCTGTGGTGGGAAGGCTGACATGCAGAACATGCTGAAACAAGCATCTTCACAGCCCAGAGCAGCAATGCCAATATTTCATCCTGATCTCTTTCCAATAGGTAGTCACAACCACAAACATGGACACACCTGATTTACTGCCGCTTAAAAATGTAATTATAAGTCTCGACAAATAAAATCTCTCATCTGATTCTTTGGTCCAGCCAGTGTGTTGTGGGTGAAGATCTCTCTTATAAATTTTTCATTTTCATTTTTTTGTTTCAAGATGTTACACGGATTATTGTGAATGTAATCAGTAATCTTGGTGGTGTGTTTTCTAAAGGCAAACATATACGCTTGGCTGCAACAGCGTCTTAATATTGTTTCTGCATGTTATTGACAAAAGAAATCCTCATGATGGCGATCCCAAAAACAAAACAAGTCTGCGCGTATGAATTTTTTCATGCGGTTTAGTTTATCAAATGATGTAATTGTGGTATTATCACAGCTACAGCCCCAGTGGATCCTAGAAATAAAGCGCTGTTCCTAGCCAAGTGTTACCCCAACAAACTGTGTTCTATTTCTTGTGCGGGCGCAGGAATAGAGAGGCATTCCCAGTCACAAATGAACAATCGCATATGAAAATCATGAATATGACAGGTTAGCTTTTAAACTTCACTTCACACTGGACAGGGAGAGGGATACAAATAAGGGGTGTGAAGTATTATTTAAAGCAGGAGGTATATTTTCCTGGAATGGTACATGCCAATAAATACAAATCCATTCTGAGAGATCGTCTTTCATCCTGTGGTGAAAAATCTCTATCCCGATCGGAGTGGTCACTCACAGGATGGAAATGTCCCTATCCACATGGGACACACAAAATGGTTAAATTTCTTGTGGACGAGTGGTGTTGTTTTCTGACAATACAGCTCAAAACCTGCAAAATGTATGTTTAGATGCACTGAAACGATTATTTCAGCAGGACCTTTTTTTTGCTATATACAGACAACCATGCATTAGGTTCACATAGAGTTAATGCAAGAACAGTTCCATTTCAATTAAGTTTTCCTGTGACTGAGCGAAAAATCTTTCCCACATGACAACCTAGTGCAAACAAATATTTTTATACAGCAGAAGAGTAATTCAGCCTTCTAGAGTGACAGTTATTATGGAAAATGTAATGCAGTGTCATCACCATCAATTTGCACAAGGCTCAAGTGACATTCACAGTTAGTATACATATTCACTTCCTTAGACCCCCATGGACTGATATGCATGAGGAGGGCAATTAAATCGGAATACGTGGACAATTAAATTAAATGGCACTAATTGCTTCAATTATCAATCCTCCTTTCATTTTTTACACAGCACCATAGCTATGAATTTATTGCTCTGTTCCGTTTAAGGGCCAATGGCAGCATGAAAATTCCATTAGCAGTGTCTCTGAGCTACGAAATCAGCATTTTCAATGCTGACTGTTTGACTATTTGTTTTTCTTTTCTTGCACAGACTCTTTTCCAATGTCTGCTAAATGTGAAGTTCATCTTTATGCCATGCTCTCACCCCCCCCGCCCCCCCACCCCACCCCACCCCCACCCAGAGCCCTGTCTCTTTCACTGCTACAAAAACTAATAAACCTCTTGAGGAGGACGGATGGCCCACTCCATGTATAAAATGTACCTAACCTGTGGCAACAATGTTATAATGTAGTAATGATGTAGCGAATTTGCTGTAACATTACATGAATATGCTAAATTTTTTAGCCGTTAAATGGAACTTATTTGCTTGCGGTCTAATTCCAAAGTCAAACAGCTGAAATGTGAGTGAGGTGAGTAAACTCTGCTGCCAGCGAGGCAGGTATTTCCTCTTCAAACTCCAGTGAATCAGCCAGGCAGAGTGGAGAACTTCAGCACTCTGGACAGCGACCAGGACACAAATAGCCAGCTCACTGCGGCTGAGGATGACAACCTAAGGAAACCCACCAGGCGCTGATGAAGGCAGCCTGACCCCCTGCTTGATGAATCAAGTATCTCAGCTCTTGCAGAGAGGATCAGGCTAGTGCACCATGTTGGATGCACTCACATTATTTTTACTTGCTGTGGCAGAAAATACATTGCAACACCTTTTTGGTTGAAGACCTACTCGGTCAGCATTTAAAATTATGTTGAATGTTTTTATTCATCTTCTTTTCATTTATCATTTATTTGATTCAGTTATTTCCTCTTTTTTATTTCCTTATATATAAATGAAATACTTGGAAAGGGCGTTATGCTCCAGTAGTCCTGTGGATTTCAGCTCTAAGTCCAATGGCACATCCTGTCTGTTATCACAGCAGACATTAATCCCCTGAATTTCAGGGTCTCAAACCTCGCCTTGGACAAATGAAAGAATGGATGATAAGGATGTCCTGGGAGAATCCTGCTTATTTTGAGTCCTGCTTCACTCAGTGCCATTTTAACTCCACTAAATCAAATGTTTGCCTCAACCGTCGGGGAAAATATGGTTATGTGTGTCACCTAACTGTAGGTGGGTCTCTTTCCTGAGGTACCACTGAACTGCCTGTCTCAGTCAACTTTAGCCTGAAGACTTCTCTTTTCCAGCAATAATGTGTGACTGCAGTTAGAGAAATGGGCTTCCCAACCACAGACCGCTTGCTTTTGTCTCCATATGATGTCCTTCAGTCGTGACGTGGGTTTCAAAACATTTCAGCAGCCACTGCTAGCGCTGACTTCTTTTACTGTCGGTGATCGAAATTGCTGTGTGCATATCAAGATCTATCACAGCTGATAACAGCAAAGGCACATGCGCTGTGGTGCAGCAGGCAGACCTGTGTGCAGCTCTAGTGACAGCAGAGTTCTCCCTTAAGTGTTCTGCTCTGTTCTCTATCCGAGCAAAAGAAGATTCTGGAAATGCTATAAGCTCCCCGCTGGAAAATAGGTTAAAGCTGCACTGGGAAACTTCACACATTGGCGGCTCCAAACGACAGAGAGAAGTCACTGTTTGAAAACTGTTTGAACTTCAGCACCCAGAACTCATCTGATGTGACAGTGAATCGCACACAGCACACTCATGTTTACCAACCCGGCCAGAAAGAGTGGAAGTGACTAATTACAATTACTCTTGTTACTCTAATTGAGCAGCATTTTTTTGACAATCAGTAATTTTACTTTTACTTAAGTATGTTTTGACTTAAGTATTGTAGCCTACTCTGCTACATTTTAAATCACATCCATTAAGGAGTACAAATTTTGTAAGCTCTCCATAAGAATTGCATCAGAACTTCAAATGTGGAGCCATTCACAGTGGACAGTCAGTCTGGCTTTGCTTTATTGTGTAAAGGTTTTCTTTTTTCTTTTTCCAATAAAAAGTACTTAGTTTGAACTCGGTCCTCTCAGCCTTTTAGAATTGCATCAAAACATCATGTTCTCTTTACTCCAAGTACATTTTAAATAATGAACTTTTAACTTCAGTAGATTTTTACACCAGTAATTGTACCTCAACTTAGTGTAAAGTAAAAGTACTGTAAAGTACTGAAGTAAAATTTCAGCAAAGTAACAATACTTCTACTTGAGTAGGAGATTTTGGTACTTTACTTTTTCCATCCCTGCCGGCCAGTCTGGGATCGCTTTATACCCAAGTATACCAAAGGGATGAGAGAGGCAAAATATCTAATGTTGGCGAGCGCTCTTAAAGGGGAATTAAGTAATGTAGGGCTATTATCGACCTCTATCAGCGACCAAGGAACTGCAACATCACTGACAGGTTTCTGGCACAGCTTACAGTGGTCTGTAATTGACATAAATAATAAAGCTGCATTAGCACAATAGAGACAAGTAAGCTAGATAATTAGAGCAGAGATCCATCAGAAACGTCTAGTGAAGAGGTAATATGTCATGATGCAAAATACTGTAATAATGTTGTTTTGTCATTTGCCTTTTTGGCTTGAGAGCGAAATTGTAGAACTGTCCTCTATCATTGAGCAGTCGAAAATGCAAGTAGGTGTGTGTGCGTGTGTGTGTGTGTGTGTGTGTGTGTGTGTGTGTGTGTGTGTGTCTCTGTGAATTTTTGTTCCCAACAGAGTACAGAACAGAAAGCGAGTTTTGAAAGCCCGAAATCTCAGCATCTGGCAAAGTAATCGTTGAGTCATTGGTATTGATCCACTAACCTATTAAATCCCAGCAGATATATTATGGTCATTTTGTGCGATATGGGACAGTAAAAATCTTATTTATTGCACCTATAAGTTTTGATTCGTCTCCTCCTGTTGGGGGAGAAGTTTTCCTGCCAGTGTCCATAACACCAGAATTTCATTTGGGCAAAGAGGGCGAATCTACAGCGTCTCAATTAGGGGGGCGGGGCGCTCTTCTCTGTTGCAGCCCACCTTTGTGATTTAGGCTGACAGGAGAGGTGTATTTTTAAATAAAAATCTTTCCTAGTGCAGAGTTAATCGTCAGGTTAAAAAAATGTACAAACTGCACTACAATCCCCAACCTGGCATTATGTTTGCATTTATCGTTTAGCTTCCTATTCAATGTTGAGTTGAGGTCTTGATTGTTTTTAATATTTGACTTCAAGCTTTGGAACTTTATTGAGAAAGTAATGAACATACATATCTAACTATTACATGTGTCATTGTGCAAAAAGCATTTACCACCAATGTTTACAAGATAATCACTTAAATAGCATCAGTTTTTTATAGCTTACATTATTCCAACTCAAAACACAGATGTAGTATTGTAATTTACTCTATTTTTTTTTTAAATTGAACAAACTTTTAGAGGTTCAATTGTTACAATAACTTTGTATCAACACCTCTCTCTAATTCACAATTTAAAAATATGCCATAAATACCACATTATGGAGTTCACTTGTGCGCTTACCCTTTTTACATTTGGATTATATATTGGGATTTAAAATAAATATTAACTTGTGAGGCAACATAATAATCATAATGTGACACTTGATTTTTGAAGTTCTCTTTTTGCTTGCTCCCCTCTGATAACAGGATCAGTAGGATTTTATTTTCTTGCTCAAGGACACTTCAGCATGGCAGATGCTTGCCAACACAGGGCTTAAACTGCATTCTCCAATTGAAGGACGGGCTGCCTTTCTCACTACACCACCCTGCTGCCCATGAGGCAAATGTGTCATACGCGGGGTGTACTGGCTGTAATTACTGTATGCGCACATGATCTCAATTGTGAGTTTTCCCTGATTCGCAATGAGCTGTCATAGTCAATTACCGTACTGCCGTGTATCAGTTAAATGTTGGCTCCCCAAACCTCATATTCCCTGGCAGCGCTCTGATGTCAATTTGTGAAAAAAAAAATTTGGCAGGTCTAGAAGAGTTCCTTGACTCACAACGATCCTAATCCTGGGCCTGGAGGGAGGAAGGGCAGAAATGAAGCAGAGAGAGGGGACACTGAATGGATGTTAAAGTGGACTTCAGTGTGGGGTCACAAAAACTGTTAACAGTCCAGGCACTTGGTTCACTGCAGCATGTCATAGCTCTGTACCCACCACTGCATTTTTATTTCCCAGTGGCCTCAATTTGTCAAAAGGGATTCTGTGCGTGTCAGGACTTCCCCTCATAACTAAGGACAGTCTAGTTGTGAGAGAGAAGCCCGGATAAACAGCTGCAATGAAACTGTTCTAATGCTTACCCCTCTACTTAAGGGGGAATAATCACTGTCAAACAACTGCGTTCCCCCTGCCCCCTCCCTCACCCACTCTAAGTTGCTTCGGGGGTTTGGTGTGTCATGCCCAGCATAAATAGAAAACAGCATTTCCATCTGTCTGGTAAACAAGCTGGCTAAGCTGTCACCTCAGTTCACCCGCATTGGATTTTTCCCATGGATGAGGTTATTCAGATGCTGTATTATGCTGTGCACACACATTCATCACATCAAGTTGTATCTTTAATTTAATCGAAACAAAATTACAATATTTAAATGTATTTAAAAAATGCAGTGTCGTGTAGTGCCAGGTTTCATTAAAGCACAGAGAGCATTAATTCTACTTAAATTGAAATGGGAATCATTCATGTTTTGAGAGAAATAAAAATTCTGAGGCAATATCAATAGTGTACCTCAACACTCAGAACTACAAAAATAACTTTTATGTGCCTGTTGTTTATCCTAAAATGTCTTTGAAGGATTTTGCTTTGATGCACAAAATGCTGATGTGCAAATGAAGAGGTAATGGCAACAGTCTAATCTGATAAATGGCACTGAATTAATTAATGCAATTAATTTGAAATGAGAAATATCCCGATAGAGTTTACAAAATTAATACTTGATATTAATGATATGCTATGCACCATGAAACTCAACTTGCTTGTCATCACTCTATTAAGCGAAATACACATGTATCTCTGCATGTCTACATCAATTTAGGAAACTTCTGTTTTCAATTTATGTTTGATAGCCTAAACCTTATGAACACAAGATACTGGCACTATGAAGTTTTACACACCTACTCTACGCCTGTGTGCCTACACGCTTAGAATGAACAATAGATATTTGCCAGAAAAACTGAAAACCTAAAACATCCTGGTGTAAACTTTGTGATAAACAATAGGGATGTGAACCTGTGATCCAGTGACCAGTGAGGACTCATACATAATTCTGCACGCTGCTTGCACACACACACACACACACACACACACAGACAGAAAGAGAGAGAGAGAGAGAGAGAGAGAGAGAGAGAGAGAGAGAAAGAGATGCATTTTTTACCTCCTGTCAGATCAGTTTACAACTTCATAGAAAAGGTGCAAATAAGCAGTGATACCAGCAACAAGATGGTCTGATGATCCATCAGAAGGGATAGAGATGACTGCAATGCAGATATGACAGGCTTCTCTTTACAGAACTTATTAGCCAAAGTAATCACCCACCTCTGCTGCAGGTAATCAATGCAGACAGGATCATATGGCAACCCATTTAATTTTTCTGTTGGGGTATGACCTGCATCGCAAAACTACCACCATCAGTGCTTCACATATTCCTTCCACACAGCGCAGTATAACACAACACAACATAACACAACTGTTTGCTTTTGGGATAGCAAACGTGTAGTGACAACAAGGCATTGATTTAATTTTGTTTGTCGGGAAAAAGTGGCAAGTTACGCATGCATTTCCTCTCAACAACAGAGAGGTAATTCTTGCCTTGTGGAATCAAATCTATTTCTCATTACAGAGGCAGTGTTTGAAAGGAGCATTGTTGCATATCCATGGGACAATGTCGGTGGAGTGTTTTGAATAAGTCATTGATTGATATTTGTTGTCTAAAATAAACTCACTTTATCACATTGGATCCCATGCTGTACAGTATGTGAAAGCCTTAGCCCATATTTCTTGGATTGCATCATTATCAACTATAAAATGATTTTAAAAAATGTTAAAACACTAGAAAAATTTGAAAACTATAAAAAACTATATATACTGTGTATGTATATGTATAACGATATGTCTGCCTTGACAGTATTAGATATGTAAGTTATGAAATGTGTTTCTATGGTATCTTAGTTTGAACTGAAATGCAATGGGCTTCAATCCTAGAATGCAAAAATAACATCAATCTGCCATAATACACTTCCATGTAATCAGCTTGATGACTTTGAGGATCTCTCAGAAATTCTCTCCCAGTGGAACGGATTCATGGCGAAATTAATTCAGGATTTAAATGGGTCAGAGGAATATTGGTATCCTGTCTTTTTTTTGATCAAAGACATTACATCCAGTCCAGACAGGAAAAGCACACTCCAATGCCCTGTGCTGGATAGGGAGGGAGGAAACCTGTGCAGAAAAAGCCCTCCACTCCTCCCGAAATAGAAGATTTGTGGTTACTCCAGAGAAGTTGTCACCCACTGAAAACAAAGCACTCAATTTTGTCTGCATGCTGGCCCTGAATCTTGTGAGAGAAACAATTTAGAGCCACTTCTGTTAACATCACATTTATTTATCCATTGACCTTTCTTAAGGCAAGGATAACTTCTCGATTGTAGCTTGTTGTTCCACTTCCAAATGCTCCCAGATGCTGCGCCATTAACAGCATCCAGGTAGTCAAGCCAAATAAACACCTTAGATCAGCCCCCCCCCAACCCCCACCCCCTCCCACCCCAAAACCTGAAATGAACCGTATGGCCTTGTCAGTCTCATATGCTGACTCCAATGTTAGATTGAAGACACAAATACATCTATGTTTGCAGCTCCCCCCCCCCCCCCCCCCTTCATTTTAAACAATTCCAAAAAGAAAATAGCTTTTAGGTCATCTCTCTGTGAATGCAGAATGAGGTGACAGAATTTTATGAAGCCATGTGCTTTGATCTTGGTGTGTTGTCCTCATTTTACAGAAAACACCTGCCTGAAACACATTTGGGGAGATTAGGAGTGAGCTTGTTATCTTTCCTCTCCACGTTTGCGTCTTTTACAGGACTGGAATTTCAATGCAGGACCAGACACTGTGAAACTGTTTCCACCGCTAGCAGAACACAGACGTCGTTCATTTGTTGCTGAAACGTTGTTCATCCACATCAAGGACCCCCTTAACGCTGACACAGGAGCGAGTAGAAATTCTTTAGTTCTGCTGCTGTGATGAGGTGAAGTGGCGCCGATTCTTGGCACTCCAAAAGTGGTCAGCAGAAATTAAAATGCAATTAAAAACAATTACAATTGCAGTAATCTAATTTCAGTAAGAGGTATTAAGAGGTGTTTTTAGATAAGGTAATTGATTATGTGATTTAATAAGGTGTATTTTTAAAATTACACTATTAGGAGTAATGTTTTTGCCGATGTTAGGGTTATAATCTCATGTTTCTCCTAAAATCCTCAAAAAATAAGAAACATGTATCGTCAGAGATCAGATTCCTTGAAAGCCCAAGGTATCAAGAAAAAACACTGCTTGGCGAATGAGAGCATTTCTCCCTCACCGCCGTAAAGTTAGCGCTGAATAAATATCAAGCTTGCAACGTTGTGTTATTGATGTAGAGAACATACACGCGTAGACGGCAAATCCCAAGACAAACTTGAGCGAGACGGAATGTGGTCTCATCATTAAGAAAAGGCGATGGCTGGTTGGATGGATTGTGCTGCGTCTTCCACAAAAAAATTAATTCTCTTGGCAACCCACATTGTGGATTTCTCAATGGAAAACCAGTGCTTGCTTTGGAAATAATACATGTGCGGCTGTGTACATATGATGTAGGCTGGTGTGTGTCAACCAACACAACGAATCTTTAAGTATATGGTGATGTTATGTGTTGACAGTGATCCTAATGTGGTTAGACTTGTTGCCCTATAAAGGTACACTGCTTGTTTATTCGTTGGGCAATTACTTCCCATTCGGAAAAAAATACACACACGCTGCTATTGTTACCGTGCTGGATTTACGCTGGTTAAAAAAAGACAGAATAAAAGGCCAAGTAACAGAAGGACATAAACAATCAGCTATCTCGTTTCCGCAGCCTATCTGCCAGTCTTATCTGTCTCTTCCCACTACACTGATGTTAATGATATCTCACTGGCCCCTGCCAATAGTTACAGCACATCAGCCGAACCGGGCCCATGCTTTGTAGATCTCATTTGATTTTCACTGCTGATAGTGGATGCGGCAATTTATGCCAGTGCTCATTCAAGTAGTTGGAGATCAAAGAAGCTTGTCCAACCCCTCCTTTTCCCCCCATCTCTGGTTTCATCAGATCTGCAACAGGACTCCTTAAAGAGCCTTTTTGATTCACCAAGTGAATCACGAGGGTCAAACTCCATTCCTGCAGAGCACAGTGTGCTAAAAATGTTAACTTCAACAGCTGCACATGAGAAATTTGCATTTCTGTGTACATGTTTACCAAGCATAGTAAAAAATGGTTCCTTCCAAATGTACCTGAACAGATCAGATTTTACTTTTAGAAGATTGCAGTCCTAACAGGTCAAGAGAGGAGTCGTTATCAGTATCAACTAGACCTGAGCCGTGTGAATGGCTGCATCGCATGATAGTTTATGGAGACATCAATCGCTATCCACAGAGTTACTGTGGACAGGGTTATTGAGACCAAAACCTCAGTTTTATTAAGCACTCAATGCAACACGAAGCACCAAGGGAAGAAAAAGCTCTCAAACACTGTTTAATTGTTTTTACATTTCATTTATGATTTGCTGCTACCTGTAATACATTGAGCACTAATTGGTATCCCCTATAAAACATCAGCCAATTTGTTTTGCATCGTCCCCGACAGTCTTTTCATTAGTGAGGTTTTTCTTTTTTCTATACAGCTACACTATAAGAAAATTAGAACATTGGCACAAACAGGTTTTCACTAATTAGGAACAAGACTACTCCAGCCAAATGAAGTGACACACATCTAGTTTATTTTAACTTTGGTCTATTACTTTTGACTGTAAACTAATCTTTTTTGTAGTAAACAGTAATGCAACATTAGCACTGTGCTATTTTTTTTTTTTTTTTTTGGAATGAACATCCAATGTCAGAGTTTTGGGGATTTTTTTGGTCTCAGAATCTATCTTTGACCATGTTAATCTTGAAAATTTTGGCTTGTGGCCATTTTGATGCTTAATTAGTTCAAGAAATCATGTAGTGTGCATGAAACCCTCAGCAGATGAAACCACCTGCAGAAATATTATATCACTTCTATGTACAAAATGTGGCATGTCCTACACCAGCTATCCTTATCAACTGTTGCAGTTTCAGTCATGTCAATAAATGATTGATGGATGATGTAGAACTTAAATTTTGGCCTATATGCAGTAGGCCAGAAAACTAAATTGTTGTTCTGAGTCTAGCAAGCTAGCAATCTGTCATTCTAACAGGAGCTCATTACAACTTCACAATGATAACACTTGTTCCCTGAAGAAAAAGGAAATAAGGAACAATAAAAAGCAATGAGGAACTGTTCCCATGAGACCTTGTGCTAAAAACCTTGCAATCCTCCCTAACTGTGTGTTGTGCCGGGAGTACCAGCTGAAAAAAGTCCACTGGAGATGTTAAACTACATTAGATAAATTGTTTTTTCGTGAATAGTTTTTACAGTGCAGCAGATAAAAAATGAGACCGCTTTGTATCTGTTTGTATAAAAGTAGCATTGAGAGATGAAGAGTAATGTCCTTGCACTGGCACAATGTTGATTTTATGTAACCAAGGAACAAAACAAATGGTTGACTATGACAACAAATTTTCATAGACGTATCATTAAATCTAAGCCACATTCAGTTTAACAAAAACAAGGGCAAAGAAGCAGAGAAAGGATTGTTTACTGAATTACTGAAAATAACACTTATGGTGACTGTAGGGGTAATTTATTAATAACAGTATAAAAATATGTAAATTAATATTCATTAACGTCTTTGTGATGAAGCACTAATAACATCTATGGAGAAATTTCCAATCAGGCTGTGTTCTTCTTTAGAGCAGATGCCCCAGTACTTTTGTCAACAAAACACACCTCAGACAAGAAAAAACAAATGTGCCAAAGGCCTTATCTGATATTCACTCGGAGTGCTTATAGCACAGATGATGCAGTGATGACACCTGACAATGTGCAGCCACAGAGTCTTATCAGACAATGGAAAAGCTGCTCTCAAACTACCATGCTTTGAGGTAATTCACAGTGCAGTGAGGAAGACAAGGCACCGTGATTTAGCTTCCCATTAGCACACATTCACCCCCACCCACCCACATAGGCACACACACACTCACACGCACACACACACAGCCATTTTTCAGGATAACTCTGTTGGATAAATTGCACCCCGAGAAGAAGTCAGATGATAGGAGGTCCTTATTAAGCAGATGGTGCAAAATGTGCACTTTTCGATCTCTGTAAATACGGTCATTATGAGAGGTAATAGTGGTGTTATTTGATTCTTTGCCAACGCTAAATGGAGCAACTATCAAAAATTCCTTGATTTATAAAAAACACAATGCACTCATATCAGACGAAATAAAATTGGTATGAGCAATATCAACAGTAAACTGATAACCTTACCTGTAATAACTGAATAGTGTAGGAAGAGAGCTACTCTGTTGTTTTCCCCATTTTCGTTGACGCCTCAGACTTCATTTTTTTCCAGACACAAGCCTTTACATCTCAACAATTCCAACCACAAGTGCATCAGAATGAAGATAGGAGAGAAAATTTGCTTTAAGCTGTCTGAAATGATGGGAACAACACAAAAACAATTAAGAGGGGCAGAGGTGGGGTTATATTTATTGGGACTGTGCAAAAAAGCCTGTCTTTGACTTTCAGGACTTACTTTCTTTTTCTCGACTTGTTCTAAGGTGTCATATACAGCTCAACCTTTTCAAATGTCAGGTGGATCCTGCAGGCCACTGTAAAATAAGAAGTCAGTGGCGGTGCTGTTGTACTCATACACAATGAGCATTTTCCCTCCAGTTGGCTCATCTTGAATAAACCACAGGTTTTCATGATTAAAATTACACACAACGTTTATTACAAGCCCTTTTTTCACTCTTAGATGTTGATCTGGATTTTCAGCAGCCATTCAACAACGGTACATATTAATCGGCTTGTCTCTTCATGGTAAGGTCTTTGTTCATTGTGGGCCAAAACATAAGACTAAGACAACAATACACAATCCTAAGACAAAAACAGATTTTAATTTAATTTTCAAGGTCAGTTCGCTTTTTGACATTTGACACCATTTTCTGTCTGTTATGCTTCTGACTGAAAACACTGATGCTATAATGTGAAATGATGCTAGCGTACAAGAGCACATACAACAGGAAACAACTGTAAACAACTGTAACAAAGGTATCGATCCATTTCAATACAAAACATCTCTCCTTTGATAGCACTCTCGCCCCCAAAACCTCATCACTCACGATTTTGCACTGGTACAGTACTCTGTCCTAAGGTATCAAGCGTTTCCCAGTTAGTCACAAAGAGAAAGCGGTTCGCTTTTGAGTTTGAGCCCACGGCTGAACTTGTTAGACCCCTTTACACAACCCCTCGTCATGTAGTCAACAAACTACTGGTTGTGGTCTTTGAAACTCCTGTATTTCACTGTCATATCATCACACATAGCCGAGGGCATGCCGCAGCATCCGAACCGATGATTGCTTGCCACGTTTTGAAGCAGGAAACAAAGCAACTGGAGGAGCGAGGCTGGGGGGGGGGGGGGGGGGGGGGGGGTTGTGGTTCCACCGTCAGGGTGTGATGGCCCGCAGAACATGTATCATAACTGACTTTATTTATCCCTCTTGGCCATCCTTTCCTGAATGGTGTAAATGATCTATGGGCCAGAGCTTATCCAGACTCACATCTAGGAACAGGTCACTGCAACAGGGCTTATGGAGATAGTCAAGTGTCTCGATTCACTAACTCTAGCAACCGTAGGCTTATCAGACTCTGCAGATGCTGCTGCGAACAGCTATCATTCTTCCTTTGGTACTCTATCCATAGAAGATTTTGAGGATGATGTGCTATTGAAAAAACACACAGAAATGGTTCATTTCACAGCCCAGGTTAAGCTGGTATTTACCAGACAGGTATGCAGAATAATACTAACCTCCGTAAATTTCAATACACTAGATAAGTAAACAGCTTGTGTGGGTATAAAATACTGTATTGGGATGTCTATTATGAAACAAACAAAATGGTAAAGAGATTATAGAGATTACACATTCTATCCACAATAACATATTGTACAGGTATAATTACATGCAGTGTCCCACACAGATAATTGATTATATTACAGTATGTTCAATTAACTGATATGGTCAAAACCCTATGCTAGAATTCTTAATGAGTATACAGTATATACATTTATCTAAATCTCTCTGTCAGTTTGTTTCCACATGGGATTTAGAGCATGTGAATAGTTAATGGATAATTATAATTTCATTTATTTCATTCATTGATGACATTGTTAATAATTTACCAGCGATTATAATGAAATGGATTCATGCATAAAAAAAATGTGCTGTCGACATGCACGGTAATGAGCCTATTGCATTTATGTAGAATAATTGATAATAGTTGCTTTTGCAAATGTTCAGAGCCAACAGTACAGAGACATTATAAGTGATTACAGCATGGCATAATTCAAATAATAAACTTGTTACTTTGAATCTTTTTTTTTTTGCCAAATGCAAAAGCCAAAGGCTATTCTTTATTATGAATGCAATTATGGTCCATTAGTGTCCCGTCAGGCACTACTTTCTTGTTCTTTGGCCATCAAGTTGGTGTAAATGGTATGATTATTTCCGTAAAAGTTTGCTGTGAAGCTTCACAGAGGGAACAAGACATTGAATTAGGGCATCAAAGTGCTACCTGTGGGACAGATTATGAGGTAGCTACCTCCTGTTTTGAAGTGATTGCCATCAAAGCAGAGACATGCAGCATGTTGACAGGCAGTTGAGTGGTACTTGAGATCCTTGAGATTGGTGATTTCTGGTTTTTGAACTCTGTAATCCCTTAAGGATTTGAAGAAAAGGGGTATGCCTCTCTGCTATTTCTAGTGACATCGATCCTGCATATGCATGGTTGCTGCTCAGGAATACGACCAGGTTCAAGTGTTGGAAAATAAATGTGCTTTCTGTGATGTCAGTCTCTGAACTGCAAAAATCTGTTTAATTAGTTCCCGAGCTAATTAAAACCCCAGTTGCAAAAGGGGACCCAAACACTAAATGTTATAAATCATGAATAATGTTAGCTTAAACTTCATTTCAGGCATCGCTGGTGAAAGCACACAATAAATGGGAGAACAATATTCCCCAGGCAGAGAAATAGATTCCTCTGCCAAGTTAAATCACATACTTGCAACATCACACAGGGCAAAGAAGAGATTGAGGCCAAAACTACTGTTATTGTAGCCTCCTAAAACTCTCCAAAGTAGCGATTATAAAGATCATATTACAGAGTTTCTCTGTGTCTCAGAACTTCCCTGTTGACTTGACTGGTCCCAAATCAGAACACAGCATTTGATCTTCCAGCCGAAGACAAGCCTTGAGCATTAGCAGTAGGTTGTGCAGTGAAATGAAGACAGAATACAGAAGGAAGCAGCGGAAGCACACCGCAGAGCCCTGCATGCAGTATTGTTTTACTATTTAAGCACCACTCGAGCATTAAAAATGGTTTATTCTATTTCAGGATGGTGGTGTCCTGAAGAAAAGAAATATCTCCCAAGTTGGCGATTTATCTTTATCACCCCACAGGTCAACGTCACTCAGTTAATTCCTTCAGGGCACAAAGTTAAATTTGCTACAACAATGACAAGAGTTTTAAAAAGGGGTCTGAGTGTAATCACTTTAATGAAAGTATTAAATGGGAGTGACAAGAGGTCTAAGACTGGAGGCTCTGTTGCCTCTGACTCACCGATGCAGACCGGGCTCGGACTCCCTGCAGCTGTTTTGGTTCTCTAGGAGAACAAAGTTTGAGGATCAAACACTGGTTGACTCTTTAAAATTCCAAATCTTCCAAGCATCTCACATGAATTAAAAATTATAGGTTTGACTTGTTTCAGTAAAATCTTTGCAGAAATGTACCCTTTCACTGAAACTCAGAAAATAAAGGGCTACATTAGAAGTTTGAATAAAAGTACTTTGTCGCTGAAGTTATTGTGTAATAGCCTACACTACCAGTCAAAAGTTTGGACACTCCTGATTGAATCTTTTTCATTATCCTAAAGCCATTTTGATCTAAAGGCTTATGCTTAAATGCTTGAAATTTGTTTCTTAGACAAATATAAATAGTGACGTTTATGCCTATGTATGAATTTCTTTCCAAAGTCTTTGCCTTTCCATCAAGGCAAAGGGTGGCTACTTTACAGAATCTAAAATATAAGCTAGTTTTAATTTTTTTGGTCACTGCATAATTCCATTTGTGTTATTTCTTCCTTTTCGATGTCTTTACTATTATTCTAAAATGTGGAAAATAGTAAAAAAATAAATAAAAATGCATGTGTCCAAACTTTTGACTGGTAGTGTATAATAACTCTATTTGGTGCTTCATTTATACAGGCTACAGTGGACATGCGTGTTTAAAAACAAATAACAGAATCTGTCACTGCAACCTTCTTAAAGAGCAACATGTTAAAGAGCAACAAGTATGCTGATTTTCAGGAAGAGAACACATTATTTCACTTAAATGGCATCTGAGGAATCTCTGTCACATCCTGACATTATTGTGCAAGTAATAGTAAAGGTCTGACACAGAAATTCCTCATATAGCTCATCATTGACTCCACTAAAGAAGCAGTGGGATATTTAGTCAAGTGATAATTAATCCTGCAGTCAGCAGGTGACATTTGCAGGAGGCACAGGACTGAAATAAAGAAACATGAAAAGTCCTCTTATGCAGAAGGCTTCTGGTGGCTCTGCACTGGTGTGAGGTGCTTTTTGAGCCTGGCATAGTTATGAATTTAAATCACTTCAAGAGATTCACTCATTGGGGCATCCTGGTGGCTCAGTGGTCTAAGGCGTGTGCCATGTAAACGTGACATCTTGCATTCAATCCAACCTTTGTCATCTTTCCTGTCTCTCTCTACTTTAAACTGTATCATTAATGCAAAGATGCCAAAAAAAGGGGGGAGTAATCACTACAAATGCTCTGATTCTGAGGGATCACCAGCATTCCTTCAAGTGTTATTTCCCATGCCAGCAATGTCTATGATTGAAATAATATGAATACAAAGTCATCTTACTCAGAAAGGGTCTGGTGGCTCTGCACCGGTGTGGTGTGCCTTTTTGAACGTAGAATGAATTAAAATCCTATGAATATTCACTTCCAGAAATAATCACTACAAACACGCTCATTCTGAGCAATCAGCAGCATTCTTATTATTTCCCCCTGGTGACACTGTCTTCCAGGATGACAATGCCCCTGTTCACAAGGCACAAGTTCACACAGTGGACAGCATGATAAAAATGGTAATTATGCAAATGACTTGTCTATAACCAGTTGTGATCCCAACTGGAATGTAAAGTCTGAAATGCCTTCTAGATGTTTTCATCCACACAAATGATCTAACAGAATCAATATGCTAACAGAGATAACGATTGACCTTCCAGGAGATGACTAGCCCAAATTCATTCCAGTAAAAAAGTCACACTGGGGAAACCTTCATATAAGTCTGTCCAATAGTCTACTATACCTACTATACCTACTCTACTACCTATACCTTGTAGATGGGCAGTATGCAACCTAGTTTTAGAGTTTAGTTTTTGTCTGAGGCCCTCAGATTGCTGTGATTTCATCTCTGCTCTCTGCAGAACACAATGGAAATGCTGAGACAAGGATGAATGACCTAATCTCATTTTATTTTAAAAGGTTAGCCTTTTTCCTATCTCTTGGGCCCCTGGCCAGCTCTGGACCACCAGGTGTCCCATCTCCCCTTTCAAAGCCCGGCACTGTGCCCTATTTTACAAGACATTTAGAAATGTCACAGTCATTAACAGTCAAAAATTCAACCTATCTTCTATTTAAAAAAAAGGAAAATGTAGCACATGTGGTATTATAGATTTTACATTATTCAACATTCTCTTAATCCGGAATCTCCTAATTCATTTATAATAGCCATTATTAGCCATCTTTACACAACTAAGCCATATCAAATCCAGCTTGGATGCCATTGTAATTTCGTCCAAGCACAATTTACTTAGTGTTTTGGCAGAGAGCCAGCTTAAACCTGTTTTTGCTGAAGAATTCAATTTGGCATTTTGCCATATGTGAACAAAGCCTTTGATTCACTATGTCCTTCCCTTAGGCTTATGTATGAACACCATCATTTATACCTGCAAATGGCTTGTTGGTGATATATTTAAATCTGACCATGAAATTGTGCCCTGATGCTGATTGTTTAATTCTGTGCTATTGTCAGGGAAGCAAAAAGGGCTAACCACCATTCACGCTCCTGCTGGTGCAATCAACCATCAGTAGAGTCCCTGCCATTTCCTGATTCTCCTCACCATGACAATACCACGCTGAAACTTCCAAAGGAAAAATTAATACCTTGCTTAGGGTTGGATGGGAATATCATTTCATGCTAGAATACCGGACTAATGTGTGGTGTGACACTTGTAGGTATTCCGGTCCCAGCCAAGACAAACATGGAAAGAAGTGACAACAGATCCATTAAGTCTGCGTGAGGGGAGGAAGTGACCTTTTGAAACTCATTGTGCTCTTGCACACTTGAAAGATTAGAATAGGAAGCATGGATTCCCTCTCTTATCACTCAAATGTCCTCTGCGTTAGTGAGGTCTCACTCACCTGAGTAATGGGACCAGAGGATTAATGCTACATTGCAACGGCAATAAAATCCATGTAGGTTTTAACAAACGTTATGACTCAAACCTGAACGGCCTAATATCTAAGTGATTGACTCTAAAACCCATCTTCATAAGCCTCAAATAACGGATCTGACAGCTAATCATTTCCAAATTCAGAGGGCCATGCAGTTGTCTAAATCATATTCTCTGTGTATTGGGGTTACTATCGAGAGCTATGCTGAGGCCAGATAGATATAGACTTAATGTGCATGCCAAAATGGATAAAACTGAATGAAAGTGAAATAGTGAAAATCCTGCATGAGGCTGCAATTTAGATTTGCTATCTCAAAAGAATGAAATGCCCTGCCCTAAGTGCAGAGTTAATCATTTTCATTTGCAATAGCCTTCCGAGATTCACTATTTAACTGAAATATATTTATAGATAAATGAGGTCCCTGGTCGACAGGTTGCATTTCACACATGGGAATGGGAATCCCAAGAATGATATTTTGAGCATGAACTTGATGGATTTTTCACCACCAATTACAGAAAATCAGCTGATGTAGGGATTGTGCTGCATTTAATCAGCTGACTTGAAGGGCTGGTTGTTTTGAGTCTCAGTGGCAAGGCCAAGAGGTAATTTGACTAGACACACATAGGGCATGCTAATGACTATCCCTGCTTCATTACCCCAGTCTGGTATAGCACTGATGAAAGAGTATTATTGAACAGATCTCTCTATCACTACCTTTTTTTTCCTGACTTAAGCTCCCTCCTACATCAACCTTATCTTGAGCTTGGTGCATTAGATTGTTTGTGCATCTGAAGTCATGCAAATTTGATTCCCAATTCAACTCTGAGATTGCCATTGCAGTGTGAATACTGCCTTCCTACTTCATTTACCAAGCCCTGACTCGACAGTGACATGTTGGAATGAAAGTCCCTGCTGCTGAAGAGATGGAGATAACAGGATGATTCATAGTCTTTCAAAAGAGGTCACAGCTTCCTGTGCTTTTACGACAGGAATTTGGGATTCCCTCTGTGCATGCAGTGAAGGGCAGTAAGCCAAGCGTCCCAGTTGGCATGCAGAATTAGCTGTGGATGAGGAGCAAACACCTCACATCTCATAATCCTGATCTCCAATTGCAATTTCCCCTTTTTGTCACAAGTGCATTATTTTTGATAAGCATAAGGGAATAAATCTTATTTCAGAAATAAATCTTACACTCCCAAATCCCAACCTGTAAATGTTCTTTTCCCATATTGTCTAAAGAACATGGACAAAAGAATTAAAAACTAGCTTGCTTTCAAGATTCAAAGGATCTTGGTACAATAACAGCAGGTACTGTACATTAGCACTGAAATGCCAAATCAAGTGCCTATGCCCTGTGCTCCTCTCTCTCTAACTATACAGTATGCAGAGTGTTAAGAAACACAATTATTGTCACAGCACAAAAAATGACAAAACAAATTATGACAGCAAACACATCGCCATGTACATAAATGGAGAGGACCTTGACCACACAGGGAAAATGCATTAAGCAAGATATTAACATTAACATCACATTGTGCAGGATTACCTAAATAGGACATGGAGATTCAGTGCTAATAAAACAAGGGGACGTGAAGGTTAAATACAAGCTCTTCCCTCCATCTTCCCTGTTTCTAATTACTGGGCAAGAGCGTAAGAGAGCAGTGCTCCTGATTGCAGCTGCCTGGTGACTGCAGCAGAAACCAAATCTTCTCTGTTGTCTATTATAATGAAAGTGACCAGACCCTTAGGCACTCTGTCAGTATTTCTGTGGGGGAATTGGGCTCTGCGGCAGATTCTAAGTTTAACCTTCCCTTTCTTGATGAATTAAACAGTTGATTCCTACATCGTGGCACCAGATCGCCATCAGGGTGTATTGTCATGATGACAATGTGTGAATGTTCAGGGGCTGCACACATGCACATCATGACACTTGTAATATATAGACAAGATCATTAATTAAAGCTCCGTTTTAATGAGACTGTCAATGCCTCCTGGCTAACAGCCTATGCAATGATGTACTGCAGAGTGGATACATATCATCAGCATTGGGAACAGTTGACCAATAAAACATCATGTTTTTGTTCAGTCACAGAGGAGTTGGTGTCTCATTCGAAAATACTGCAGTTACTTTTTACTCCACTGTTTTCGGTATTGATAGACAATTGGTATCGGCCGACTTGGGCTTTGAAAAGCACATTGGAATCGGTCTGTTTTTACAGCAGATTGTTGGAACCAATTGTTTATAGGCAGCCTGGAAGTGCCGCTAGTCTGTGTGTGTGTGTGTGTGTGTGTGTGTGTGTGTGTGTGTGTTTGTGTGGAAATTCTGCTTGATTCACTGAGCCAATTACTTCCAAGTGGGGGCGGCCTTTTATCTAGCCTGGGGGAGTGTGTTGAATTTGCGCAAAAGCCTAGAAAATAACTATGGTGTGGGATTTCTACAATCTACAGACAAAAAAACAACTAATTTAATTTCACCTTTAATTTACACGGTGTTACTTCCAACATTAATGAGAACACTTGATTATTTGAAGATAGGTATGTCTGAAAAGCTTAACCTGTTTTGTACATGTAGCTATTTGTATTAAGTCCTTACAACAAGCAGTATTGGTATCAGACAGTCTGAGTGGGGACATATCAGATATTGTTATCGGTCTCACAAAAACATTACAGACGCTTTTGTCCAAAGCGACTTACAATAATAGTAGTAGTAGTAGTAGTAATTTATTTCGGTCCTTTTTTTTTTTACAATTTTCCAAAATGTATGTACATAGAAATAAATAAATAACAATAAAACAAACAAAAACAAAAACAAAAACAAAAAGTTCCAAACATTTCAAACACAATAATGATCATAACTCAGTTTTATATTTATTTACCACCTTATTTTTAAACTTTTTTTTTTATTTGCAAATTGAACTACACATTTTTAATTCAGTAATTCATTGTCACAACTATTCCACAAGTTTACCCCTTTGACAGATATACATCTATTTTTTTTTATATTTGTCCTTACCCTTGTTTTTTTTAAACAGACCTATTCCCCTAAGTTCATACTGGCTCTCTCTAATTTCAAACAACCTTTGAATACAGTTAGGAAGTAAATTAAATAAGTGCAATAAATAAGTGCATTTTGTCAACATATTGGTGCATCCAGAATTCACATCTTCTAACACAATAACAGCTGTCCACTGGCAGTAGTAGATAGACTGGTTTTTGGCTTGATATGAAAAATATGAGTCTCTATCTTGGTATTTTCTAAAATACCAAAAACAGTTCACCAACATGGCAATGTATTTTCAAATGTTATTATAGCAGTTGTAGTACTAGTTGTTTCCTTGTCCTGAATGCAGCCTATACGGACAAGGCAAAATTGTTATTCAAGGATGGATTTCAAAGGCATATGCAAAGCAAAGGCCTGCAGATACACAAATTATAACTCTGCATTAAAATTTCATCTTATCAGTCAAATTGAGTATTGGGGCGATGCTTCACAAAGTTTTTCAATTCATGTAATCAGTTTGTTGCTATCCTCTTAGAACTTTGACAATCATTCAACCACACTTGACCTCACATGGGGGAATTGGGGGACATTGCCCCGCCAACAGACCACACACACATGAAAAAATAAGATGTATAAAAAAAAAAATCATGTAAAAATGTAAAATGTATTTTTGTCACATTTGGGGGCCACAATGGGTAAAGTGTAGTCCTTGCATTTGGATGAGTAAGGGGATTGGTTTAAACAGTGTTGGGTCTGAGCATAGGTGGTGAATTCACCTGAATCCTGTATACTGTGGTGCCTCCCATGAAAATACTTACCTTTGAACTATTAATAAAATACAGTATTTATCTTGTCAAAGCTCCCTACCTAAAGAAAGCACGTGCCCATGTAGTGTACTGAGGTGGCTATTTATAACAAACATTACATATACCACATACTGTTTCACTGATTGACTTAATTACAAAGAAAATGTATTTGCACTTTCACCAAGGATAAATGCTTATCCTCTGAAAGGTGCACTATGCAAGATTTTTTTACTGGCCAACAGCACAAAATGAGTATAACATCTGTGGGTTATAGGGTTGTTGACAAAGTAGTATTAATTTTGCATCGTGATATATTACCTTCTCACTAGATGTTCCTCTCAGATCTCTGTGCGAATTAGCTCGCTTACTTGTTTTATTGTGAAAATGCCACTTTTATAGTTCTGTCCATTACAGCTTACCATAAGCTGTGCCTGACACCTGTTGATGTTCTTGTTGCAATTCTTTGATCGCTGATAGAGGTTGATAAAAGTCTTAAATGACTTATTGCCCCTTTAGCTCAAAGACCATAGCATCTTGGTTAATCCCACAGTGAGGGGTAATTTCTTATATGTACATTTACTTATTACATAGTGCTTTAGGTTATAGTATAGTTCTGTAGTGTTTTTCATGTAGGCTAGTGCACTCATATGGTGGGTTGTAAGTTCACCTGTTATCCTAACTAACTATTCACACTATAGTAGTTTACGTGTGTATCATATAATGAAATCAAAACATTTAGATAGGAGATAACATATCTGACTGGAGCAGGGTCATTATGATGAGCTCACCTTCATGGTGAGTGAATGCATTGAGAGCAAAGCACAAAACATACGTCTCACAATCCGTGTTGTTACAAAACCTCTCACTTGAGAAATATGCCTTCTTTGAAGGTGCTGCAGCATGATTGCCTTTGTACCCAGGCGTAATTGGTGCTCATTGTGAAAATAATTACGGCACCAAAGTGACAAAAAGTGCCAATTGATGGCGTTATGCAAACGCACTGTGGTTTGGAAGAGTTTTCGTGTGTGAAAGCAAACCTAAAAGGGTGGACAAACACCCCCAAAACGATCAAATAACCGACCAATCCACCTGACTACCGTGTCTTTGGACTGTGGGAGGAAATCCACACAAACATGGGGAGAACATGCAAATTCCACACAGAGAGGGCTGGGGCCAGGGATCAAACCAGAGTCCGTCTTGCTCTGAGGCAACAGTGCTACCACTGAGTCACCATGCTGCTATCCCACAAGTGTTACCTTTTTATCTGAAACAATGCATTCCCTAAGCGCTTGTAAATTGGAGCCTAACATTGGTGTACATAACCTGCATCGCATCCACTGTCAGCAAACAAAACTCAATTTAACAGGTAAGGATTCCATTGCTAGTGCTAGCCCAGTTAGCTAATAAGCTAACCAAATGCAGTTGTTTTACTCATGGGCACAAACCTGCCATCCACAGCGTCTGTGGTTCAGGACAGACATCATGGAAGAACTTAGCCTACTAATGATTCCAAGCTTCGATTACCAAACAAGAAAAACTCCCAAATGCCAGACAGATGCACTAACAAAAACTGCATAAACCCAGTCTCTGTTTTTTCTCTCTCACACATTCGCGCACTGGGCCTCTTTTCACTCTATTTGAATGAGCACAAAGTCTGAAACACAGACTATGCAGACATGTTGAGGTCACAAATTATTATGTTTCTACACCACGAATTGGATTATGTGAGAATAGCATTTCACCATTTTCACCTGTTCGTCACATGAAAATGTTATGTTTAGTCAAAACAACTTTGGAGATTTAATACTACTCACAAAAGAGGAATTTATAGCTTATATTACTGTAACACTAATTTAGAAACCTTTATTGCGGCACACCAAAATAGCTCAGGACGCCGGTTGATAACATGGGACACACTTAAGGCCTGTATTAGAGGGTGTGTAATAGCTTTTTCCTCATCTTTGAAAAAGAAAAGAATGAGCTGAAATGTATTGAACAAGACATAATTAGCCTGGAGAGACAACTATGTTTATCTAATGTAATGTAATGTATGCTAACTTGCACTGATAAAATCAAAACTATCTTACGTAGAACAAGGTGAAATGGCAAATTATTAGCCTGGCAGATTAAAAAGGATTCAGAAGACAGAACAATTCTTAAGGTTAAAAAGAAAGATGGATGCACCCTTTTCAGATTAATGATGCATTTAAATCTTATTACATTAAACTCTATACATTTATCTTACAATATGAGCTGGATAGGTGTAAATTTCTTTTAGAAAACATTTCATTACCAACTTTAACACAAAAGAATAAAGTACATTTAGAACAAGATATATCTTCAGAAGAACTCCTGTCTGCTATGGCTACACTTCAAAATGGTAAAGCTCGAGTCGAGTTCTATAGACACTCATTTATTTTTTAATTTTGGAACTCTGGAATAAATATGAAAACAGGTATATAGATCTTGCCTTTTGGCAGCTAGGAAGTCCATAGCTTTAACTTTGAAATTATCCAAACCCCCAGTAATATCCCATTGGTGGAATGAACTCTCAAACTACCTTACATTGGATAAAATGTATTACAAGAGTAAAGGCAGATCTTCAGACTTTTTAAAAATATCTCATACAAAATTTGACTTTAAGAACCACTTACAACAATGTCAGTGACAATGACGACAGCCGGATCTGAGTGCAGTAGTTTTTTGTTTGTTTGTTTGTTTGTTTGTTTATAACTTGCGGATGTGATATGTGGGAGTGGGCAGTGTGCGCTCGACCCCCATTACTCCATTGGCTAGCCCTTTACTGTTCCTCCCATGTTGTCACATGATTGTTGTATTTCATTATGTTATGCTTTCTTGTTTTGTTTGGTTTGTTTTTGTGAGGGGTGGATTGGAGATATGGGAAATGGGTTATACGTGTGTATACTCCTTGTTCTGTTTTCAAAAAGATGAAAAAAAAAAAGTTGCCGGAGACCTGTCTTCAGACCATGCTTCAGACTTTGGCCGCTTAGCCTTAAAATAAATAAATAAATAAAAGATATAATAAAATAAAAGCGCATAGGTAGAAATAGCCTACTGTTTACTTTGTATTTATTCATCAAATTCAATAAGTCAACACCCATATTAATGTTTGATGTCATAATAATAATGAAAAATCCCATAAAATGTGCTATTTTTAACTATAAACTCTGCATGTATTACACTGTGCAGAATACATACAGAACGGAGACTAAAGTGGACATCAAACATTAATATGGGTGCTGACTTACTGAATTTGACGATTAAATACAAAGTAATTGGTTTAAAACGGTTGGTTTAAAAGGTATTTCTACCTATTTTAAAATCTTGTCCTTTTATTTTGAAGGCTAAACAGCGAAACCAGAAGTCTTGTTTCTGCTAATTCGAGCTAGTCTTACGTATCGAGGCCTGGGTGCGCACACATGTGACGTATTTGGAAATAACAGCTAGAGTGGCGATTTCAGCTAAATAATGGTGTAAATGTGGTCTTTTCAAGTCAATTTGGGATCTGCTGGCTTCAAGAGACTTCTTCAAGAGACCCCACGCAGTGCTCTGTCAGTCCTAACGGGGCTAGTGTTTGCCCTGCAATCCAAGATTTCTAATGAGAACCCGCTCACTTGTTTTCAAGCTCCAGGCTCACACCTAATGATCTGTCCATGGCTCTTTCTCAATATGGATTCTTGTGTATTCTTGTGTGGTTTTACGTAATGTCTAACTGCCAAAGCAAAAGAACCCAAGGATGGAGGATGGATGAAGAGTTTACTTTCCAGCCGGGTTTGCATTGGCTGGTGAGTTGACCAAAGAGAACAAATGGGAAGCCCCAAGATTAATTGCAAGAATGAGGTCCACAGGTCTATAGTCTACAGTAAACAGCTGGGAAAATGAACACCTGTGCATCTTAATTGATCGCATGTGCAACATCAAGCACATAGTCCATCTCAAACCATAAGGAAACATCTCTGTATTGAGAGACGTATTAAGTATTGACTTGGCATGGTTTTTTATAATCATCCCTTGTTCCCTTGGGTTTTGGCAGTTGTGGTTCATATTTGTTGATAGGTAGTTTGTAACTCTTCCTTTGTGAGAGATACTTCAGATAAAAGGTGGTAGATATCCCATCCCCCAATATAGCGTTGATATCAAGTGGCCAAAACCACGGGTGAATTTTGAAGCCAATAAGGAAGTCGTGGCAGCCGGCAAATCCTCTAACGTCCGCTAGAGGCTGGCTCCAAAAAGACTCCAAACTGGCCCAACTTCATGCAAGTCAGTGGGATGACAACCCAACGTCTTGCTCAAAATATAAAGTCAATACATTTTTTAATCAAGAGGTTATGGTCTCAGTAGCTAATTTCACTTCTTCTAATGGGTGTCCTTATGGCGATTTTCAAAATAATTGTGTCATTAACAGGATATAACAGATATAAAACAGGGTTGTTTTCTTGGTGTTTGGCAGGTCGCCTGTTGAGTGATCAACAGGTTGCCAATTATGGACCAATTGTAAGCGGTGCTGCGGCTCTGCAGACCTGCGGCCTCGCTTTGGCTGTGCTGGCGCCAACAAATGTCAGCATGGCGGCAATTGTAAACCCAATCTTTAGGCTTCAAAACAGCCCTTCAGAAACCTATGGGTGACGTCACACTCACTATGTCCATCTTTTTTAACTAGTCTATGGTTGATATACCAAAATACAAGTCTACCAGGTAAGATATGTGTTGACTGACTCCACTTTTATTTCTGCCTGGTGTAGGGTACCCAACATGTACAGCAGTGTGCAATTAAATATTTCAGGTTGGGGGTCTCCCTGTGGTTGGATAGGGCGTTGTCCTGTTGTCCTCAGCAGGTAAAAGATTTCTCAGACCTGCTTGCTTTCAAAATCACATCCTTGGTCAGTATAAATTCTCAGAGGTAGACTGTAGACCCGTCTTCTCTCAACATGCCACAGAACTAGAGGACGCCAATTGCAATAGCTCCTGCACTCTTTTCCACTATTCTTCCATTTTTCTTAGCACCACAACTGTGCACTTTCTTATTCTCTCTTTTTTCAGTACTTTTAGTTGTTTTAATTACATTTTTTTTTTTTTACTTTTTTGACCCCAAAACAACACTGGTAAGCATAATGTCCTACATTAGGGCACAGCTGATCGCCTAAAGGAAAAAAACGTCTAACATTTCTGTGGCTTTTAGAAAGAAAGGCACATCAACATGCAAAATATAATGGCAATGATGAAGTCATACACTCCAAAATATAACTATTCACAAAACAATCAGTTTTCATAAAATATATATATCCCTCTGGTTTGCACATGCTGGTATGACAGGGCCCCACTTCATATTGTGCATCATCTCCTTTTTGTAATGTATTTAAAACAATTTGACTTTACCTATTTTATTTTTTGATAAAAGATGAAATCACATGCTACTAGTATAGTTCCACCCGCTAAAATGTTCATATAGAACAACAGAACATTGACAAAGCCTTTGAACCAGAGTTCAAAACATTTCTGCAGCCGTGCATTTGCCGGCTCTAGCTCAGGTTACGGCCGAAATACATGGGACACGGACGCGACGCGTCACGTAGGCGGGGCGGAGCGGGGTTTTTTACCTGCTACACAGACTCCGTCTTTGTAGCGTGTGGTTGCATGGTTTTCTGAGGAGATATCAAGTAGGATACTTTGGTTTGGTTTGGAAGTGTAGACTATATTAACTGGTATTGAATTAATTAACTAGATCGTTTTAACTACAGGATCATGGATACACATTGATTTGATTGATTTATTTTAATGTGCAATGTAAAAACACCCACAAGGTTGCTCTGCTGCGTCACATTGCCTCTGGTACAATGAGGTATTTATTTTAATCATTTTTAAACAGATTGCACTCGTTTTTTACACAGTTCTATGGAGTTTTTACCTGTTTGAGGGCCGCGTAGCCGCGCGTAGAGGGGAAAAAATAGACCAGGCGCGCAAAATTAGAGAAGAGCCGCACGATGCCCGCGCGGGGGCGCGCGGCTCCCGTGGTCCGTGTAGCAGCTTCAGTTGATTATAATGGACGCGCTCTGTTGCGGGCATTCTGCGGCAGACGTGTCGCGCCGCGTCCGTGTCCCATGTATTTCGGCCGTTAGTTTACGAATGTCATGAGGTGCAGGACCTAAATGCTAACAAGCATTGGCTGGAGTTTGCTCATCAACCAGATGCTGGGCTGCCACCACATTGTTGTTTTCTGCATGCTTTAGCAACTCTCGCTGTCTTGCCACTCAGTCTCGCCACCTGGAAAGATCTTGAACACATACAAAAACCAACAGCACTTTTGCCGTGGCTCCTGCTCCTACGCTAACAACTTGTCCATATGTTATCTACACCATCGTAGCTACAGCCAAAATTCCCTCTGCTAATACAGTAATAGCTAAATGGCTAATAGAATTTTTTTTTTACCTGGCCCTTAAAAATTAAGCCATCTGCTGTTCTGATGTCTTGCCACTCCGGTCTTTCCATTAAGTAAAGACCGTGCTGATATTTATTCTTGCAGACTTTCCAAAGATCCAATTCTTTTTTCTGGATGGCTGAAGGCAGAGGCACAGTGAGGCCAATCCTTGTGGAGCTGCATGTGCCATGCTACACTGCAGACAAAGAAGCCCATTGGAAACAGCACAATTCTCTTCTTTGATCACTTCCTGTGTGGCCGGAACATTTCCTGTCACTGGTAAAATGAATTAAAGAAAGAAGACGTGTAGCGTACGATGGGGACCAGGCGCAAACCAGACGTCATGTTCCCCAAGCATCGAAGTGGTATTCACAATATAGGCTGGTTCATTACTTAAAATGTAATTTCCCCTGATATGTTGGTTGTTCACAACACATTGATTTACTTTGACAGTATATACACTATAGGGACACGTTCAAGCCATAAGACCAAGATCAAGCGCAATGACCTTGCACCAGCGAAATGGCAATTTTGTTCGGTGTAATTGAATTTTTTCCCATCTGCGTCTGTTCAATAATTTTGTGACTGGCCATGACATTGCTTGTTCCGAAATGAGTGGGGAAGCACACTAGAGGGGAGTGTCAATATAAATTGGGTGGTACAGTGCACTTTTGGTATCAGAAATTATGCTTGCACCTCTGCCTACTTAAACTACGTCTTAGCGCATGTGCTGGCATTCTGTGCTATTTTTATGGCCTTAGTAGACAAAGACTTACTGAATGCAACATGCAACAAATTAATAGAATGTGGTTATTGTGTGAATCATTTTCTTCCGACATAAAACAGTTGACAGGGATTTCGATATCTCCAGGAATGTGATGTGAGACATCATCTACCCATGGCGGCATATTTGGTGTGTCATATATCCACACCTTGCGACTCTGCACCTGAAGGACAAGGACATAGTTGGCTTTTGGGAAGCCAAGGTGGGGATGCCAGCCCCGACCACATCCTCTAATAATTTATTCCTCCTAATCCAACCCCTTTTACCTCATGTGTCGCAGGTGCACCACCACTGCTCTAGCGCCTCTGGTCACAAAATTACCAAAAATATGTTGGTCACACTCAAGTGCACTCATACCATGAACTTGCACCTGCACCTGTGCCTGCACAGTGATTCATGAAAATAGAGCCTAGAGTGTGATTCACTTAAAATTTGATGGATGCTAGATCACTGTGCAAACGTGTGATATAGATTTTTATGATGATAACTTTAACGCATTGTATTTTGTCCTAACCATCACGCAAAATTATCTATTATTTTGATTTATTAACCTCTATGGAAAGACTTTGCTAGATTTTGCTTTGGGGCATTTGCTGTAGGGCATCTCTGCCCCACAACTGGGTCTGTGGCATGTGCTCATAAGCATCATAACCTTTAGTGCTGCCAGTGATGCCTTCTGATACTGTTAACCACCAGAATCTCCTGAATATATTTCAGGATAATGTTGGCCTCTCTGCCTCAGCATTTGCCCGTTTTAGATCATACCTATCCAATAGATTTTACATTTTAGGGTTAGGGTTAGCTGACAGTCGTAACCAGAATAACTTACAATGACTTCATTTTGTCCAACTAAATGACGGTTACTCAGAATACTCAAGTCAAGTACAGAGTCCCTCGGTTCACTGCTTGAGTTACTTTTATTCATACTGTAGATGCACCCTCTTGGCAAAATTTGTAATTACAATGTAGGTTTTCACTGTTATGCAGATGATACCCTGTTATCATACCTGTGAATCCCAAAGACACATCACAACTCTCCTGCCCTTTAAAGCATGTGCTTAAGACATAAAGTTTTACATAACAAATAATTTGTTTTTCTTGAATGCCAGTAAGAGTGAAGTCATGATTTTAGGACCCAAGCATAGAAACACCATGGCTTCATTACTGTCCTAAGTAGCTAAGGTAAAAGCCTTTCTGATTCTGACCTGTCTCTCAGTACAGGTTGAGCTAGTGTTCTGGCACAACTTCACCCAGTAGCAAGGTGCATGGAAAGGGCAGGAAAACTGAGAATCAAAGGATTCCAGTCACACTTTCAGCACTGAAAAGAACAATTTATTCATAAAACCGACACCCTGACGAAAGCCACGTGCTGAAACGTGTCAGTTTTAAGAATAAATTGTTTTCTCAGTACTGCAAGTGTGACTGGAATCCTTTGATTCTCAGTTTTCCCGTCTCAGTACACACATCAAAAGAATTTCCAAAACTGCCTCCTTTCACCTTAGAAATATAGCAAACTCAGGAACTTTCTCCCATTCCACAATTCTGAAAAGTCGATACATTCCATTACTACATTAATACTTTATTGCTGTACTCTACTTTTTGCTGTCAATGAATACTCAAAAATGTGCAATTAGTTGAAAATATGGCTGCCAGACTCCTGACTAGGACAAAGAAATGTAATCATATACTGTAAATTAAATCCTATCATCTCTCTACACTGGTTTCCTGTTAAATATCACACAGACTACAAAGTACATCCCCTAACCTATAAATCACAGCATGGCCTTGCATAGGCATAAAATGACATGCTACACTCCTACCAACCTGCTTGTACTCTAAGGTCACATAATACTGACCTATTAGTCATTCCAAGATAAAAAGAAAAAAAAAAGAAAAGAAAGAAAGCTGGTGCCAGGGCTTTTTCCCCACACAGCTCCACTTTAAACTCCCCTATTCAGCACAAAACCATCTCCTCTCCAAATATCCTGTTTCTCTTCTGTATGTTATGCTGCAGTCCTGATGTCCCCAAACTGTCTCAGTCTTTTTCTTGTTGGTCCCGGTCACGCACGCACGCACGCACGCACACACACACGCACACACACACACACACACACACACACACACACACACACACACACACACACACACACACACACTTCCACTACACTGTTGTCATTTGTTTTGTCTGGATGCTGTGTTGTGATTGTGATGCTGCCGGCATTGTGCCATATTTGTGTTAACTGCTTTTAACTTGTGTAAAATGCTCCCTCTGATAAGCTTCAGTTTGTATAGAGGCAAATGTACAGTAGTCTACTTAATGAGAAAGAAAAAAGAAACATAAGTGAAATTGTTCTGATCAGTTTTTGATAAGTGCTATTACTGCATGGTAACAACAAAATCCCATAAGTGTTTTTGTATCAAGTGACAAATCAGTAACATAATTGGGATCTAAGTTCCCAAGACAAAATTTGCAAACAGGTTAATGATATTGTGTGTTTGCCAAGTATTCTCATTTCAAAATGGAGGAACTGAACCATAACAGAATACTGTCAATACAAAACATGATTAGAGCTGGTTGAAGGCAAGACATGCCATTAAAAACTGTGTATAATGTCTTAGTGTATGTATGTGTGTATATATACAAAAATATCCCTATAAAGCCTACACAACACAAAAGCTAAAGCACTAATTAGTGAATGGGTGAGATCTGGGTTAAGATGGAGTGATTAGAATAGAGGCAGAGACAGGCAGTTCCAGTGCTGGAGGAAAGCCTGCCTTCCATGAAGTGCAGCTGAGATGATGATGAAAGGTTTGCAACCAAGTAGGGAAGTAACAGCAGAGAGAGGTCACATAGGCAAGGTGCCAGCACAAAGCACTGCCAGCTAACACAACATCGGCTACCTAACTGTTAACATGAGGAACACTCTGCAACAATTTCCCAGCCACAGTGCTGGGTGTTGGTTGACAAAGTAGAGCTGCAGCTACTGCTTATGCCATTTGCTGCAAATGCAAATGGAGTAGATTTAGGTCAATTGAATTTGTACGAGATTAAACCTGCAATAAGCAATATCAGACCTTATAACCAATCCTGAAACTAACGTGTGCTATGTGGACATTTCATTGCAACATAATGATATAAAACAATATTCACACACATGGGCCAGTTGTGTTTCTGTTTTAACCTCTTTTCTAAAGCTTGTTGTCAAATCTAGAATGAAGCTCCTCCCGGTCCATTCAGTAGCTTTCCAAGTTTTTTTTTAAACTATTGCCACCTCCCTCGCTGTCTAAAAGCAGCCCTCACCCCCTACCATTCCTGAAAAAATTCTCATAATGGCATAAATGATGAAGCGAGCTAGTAAACTTAGCAAACTTGCTACCTACCTCTTCACTTGTCATTGTGGGATATGTAACCTTCAGCAGGAGAAAGATCTGTCAAAGCACGACTGGTAACCACCAAGACTTCTACGCAGGTACCTTTAGCTTAGCTGTTAGCCTTTATGCACGGTGCTTTCCAATGTTTGTCCTTCATAGGCCACTGTAATGCAGCGGCTTTGCTGTGTGTTATTTACAAATGCATTGCGGTTTCTGTCATCCTTTAGTGGTCAGAAAATGTTACTTATTGCAGCTTTGTTGTCAAATTTACAGGTCAGAAATTTGCTCATCCAATTAGCCCAACATAATCTCATAAAATGTTGTGAAATGAGCACAAAGTCTGAAATGCAGATTACATGCTATGAACACAAATTATGTGAAGATTACGTTCGGTGTGAACCAGCCATTGTTTTTCTCTGCCATAATTTAAGTTAGCATTTCCGCCATTCAGTATGTAATCCAAAATTCCCATGGAAAATATGAATGGATTTGCAAGAAACGCCAAAAATAAAGTCTGTGCTACTTCTCATGGATATCCATTCAACACAGCCCTTATTTTTTGCATTTTTCAAAAACCAATTTATATTTTCCATAGGGATTTTGGACTACACATGGCAGAGAGGCTAATGGCATACAAAATGACTATAGGGAGGTTCATTTGGCACAGGGTGCCTTGGCCAGCTGGGCCACTCCTGGCTGTCTCCGCCTCCCGACTGGTGTTTGATCCCTGCCACGCTTGCCACAATGTTATGCCCTTTCCCAATTGGTTCCCTTCCGCCTACCACTTCATCACTTCAGTGTCACTCCAAATGAAGTCACACTTGCAGCTGTGAAGGGCTGTCTTTATTAAGGGGTAGGGTGTAAATGAACTGGTAACTGTGGGACCTCAGCGACACTATCCATTGAAACCAGTAAGCATCCATCACTATGGCTACTGATGGATGGATGCCTTCCTTGCCCAGCTGTTGTTATCAATTGCCTTGTCTTGTTAACTGTCCCTGCAAATGCATGATATCAACAAAATAACCAAAGGTTGTAAAATGAGAAGTGTTCTTTCAACTGATGCCTGCCGCTGTCCCATGAGAACCTTGTATCTCCAAAATGTTAACTCAGAACTAAGAAAAAGAAAAACAGCCTCGTTTTCAGCTTGACCACCAAGCATTTTTGAGTTTATCCAGTTAAAACACCAAAATCACTAAGATTGGCCTTACAAGACAATATATACATGTGCATAAGTCATTACTTAAGGGCCACATTGCTTCCTTTAGACACTTCTAACTTGAAAGTTGTGATGATGATGATGATGATGATGATGATGATGATGATGATGATGGTCAACCACACATACTGTGATTTTGTTTAAAGTCACTTTAAATATGAGAAAAAGGCTACAAAGTCTGGTTACCTATGTGAAATAAAAAGGTAATACTTGACAAAATCACAGTCAACAGCGAACTTACATATGAAGCTGTTTCCTCCATGTTTCTTCGGTGTTGCTCTTCTGTCGTCGTAGTGGTAGTGGCGTGTCACAAGTCAGCATCGATGCACACTGTTGGACGCTTATAGTCCACTTCTCCTCCCTGCTAATTGGTTTGGGATGCTCTTCAACATGGCACATGCTTCACAGGAACACACAAATGGAGGTGTAGTGGATAGGGTGAGGGCATAGGGAATGGATTAAGATGCTTTAGTGTGTGTCTGACCATAAGACCAATGTTTTTAATTTCCTTTTGCCCTACCCTTCTCCCAGTCCCCGTGCACCTGTCTGCTCTTGCATTTTTAACTCTGTTTCTGCCAGAAAATTCTCAGAGGCCTTTTGACAACGTCTTCCAACATTATTCCAGTGCCTCTGCTCAATACCAAGGAGCCTTTTGATCATTTTAACAGTACTTGAGTATGATTGATGCCACTGCTCCTTTTAAGAACTTAACATCAAGAACAAAATTTGTGCCATGGCTACACGAAATCACTTAGGCCATTATGAGAGAATGTAGAAAAGCCAAACACAAATACAAGGCTGATAAGCTGCAAGTTCTACAATATTATGAAGGACTTCATTCTGAAATGGCAGAAAGTGGTTAAAGATTCAAGAGTGGCTTATTTCTCTGACCTTATTTTCAAAGAACTGTCATAAATACAGTCATTTTTAGTGTTATTGATTGTTGGTAACCCCTGTTCTAGTTGTGTATTGCCCTGAAAAGTGTGAAGATTTTTTAATAAAGGTAAATATAAGACTCTAGATCTCTCCCTCTGATAGGGACCCTAGCTGTCACTGTTGATAATTCTGCTGTGATGAGCTGCTTTGAAGCCATTTCTCCTCTGGCCCTGGAGAAGACATAATGTCCTCTACATGTCTCACAAGAAGTCCTTTACCTGTTCCCTTAAGGATTCCCTAATAAGTTTCTTAAACTAAGCGTTTGATGCAGTCAGTGCGAACATTTTGCCTATAGCTCTCTGCCCACTGGTATTTTCCTTCTAGTATTAAACAGGCAATGATTGATCCTTTCCTTAAAGGGAAACTTCACCAATTTTCAACCAGCATTGTATCATTACAATATGGGTAGTATATGCAAATGAACAATGTTTAACTTGCCTCCATGTTGCCTGCACCCAGAGCTCCCCGCTCATTTGCCGGCACAAGTCTTTGGAGACTTTTGGAGATCGGCCTTAGACTACAAACTACGTTTCCGCATTTTCTGTAGTGGTGCCTTCAAGGACGGGAAAATGTGGGTCTCCCAAAACACTCCCGTCCCATGCTACGCTAGCGATAGGGAAAAGCAGACACTAAAATATCATACTACTAAATACTTTAAAATATCAGTATATTTGGAAGAAAACTAGTTTCAGAGACACAACAGAGTCTGGAAGAGGAAGCGACCACCGGACGAAGCGACGTGTCAGCCGCAGCTAAGCTAACCCTAAGATGCTAAGTTTCTCCGTGATTCATCCAGAAGAGCTGAATCTAACACAAAAAAAAAACAACTAGCTTTACAATATAATGTCAGAGCAGAGATGTGGCGCCTCTATTACAACTTATGAGGCCGAATATAGTGCTGTGGAATCAGACAAAACAGAGTGTGGAGGAGAGGGCGACCACGGGAGCTGTAACAGCATCAGCCGAACAGCTGAACACTTGTGAACGCCCAGTGATGATCGTCAGGGGGACAGACAGAAAACCCTGTGCTGCAACAAACTTCACGGTGCTTTGGTGAACCTGACTTTGTTTTCTGACAGAATATTTTATCAGACTTTGCCAACTCTGAATACAGAACAACAGCGAACAGTGACTGTGTTAACTTTACCTATAACTTGCGGCTACATCCAGCGACACCATTTAGCACTCGGTGAGTTGATCCACAGAACGTAACTGACTCCAACGCGCTGGTTTGCTTTATGATCCTTTGAAAATGGGTGAGGATGAGAAAAACATTTTGTAAATGAAAATAAGCCTCAGTAAAGAGATATAATGCTGCTTTGTCTCTGCTAACTTTGTCTTTGGTGCTACAGTGACGCGTGCAATGCATTCTGGTTGTTGTAGGATTCCCCCTTAAGTGCGATATGGGGAATCTACAGCCGTTTTCTCCGTTTTCTCTGGTCATAGGGCTCCAATTTCAAAAATAATTGCACATTTCTACTACATGGGTGACCTAGTTTTATAAATCATCATATTCACAGTAGTGAAATAGGCCTTTAATAAACACGGTTTTGACCCCTTGTCTCCTACAGACCCATCTACTGCCCTTTAAGGTTTTAAGCAGTTGTTTCAACCCAACTGGTATCTTTTATGACTCAAAATATATCTTTGAGAGATTCCAATCTGGTTTTAGAGGAATTTGTAGCACAGAGACCACTCTCCTCAGAGTTATCAATGACCCTCTTTGAGTGGGGAATGTTACATTTTTATTCTTTTAGATCTAAGTGCAGCCTTTCATACCATAGACCATCCTATTTTATTAGATCACTTGAGAAACTGGGATGATGGGCTCAGGAATGTTGATCCTCATTAGTTCCACTCCTACTTTTCCTGTAGAACATTTTCAGCCACCACAGGCAACTCATCCTCCTTCTAAACAGATCCTTCTTATGGGTTTCCACAGAATTCAGGTTTGGGTCCCATCTTATTTCTCATTTATATGCTCCCATTGGGTTTTTTTTTTAAGCGAGCGAGCATGACATTGGTATGCCAATGACACACAGCTGTATCTGCCAGTGTTGTAGGTGAGTCACCATATCTTTGTGAAATAAACTGTCATGGCCCAGTCTTCATTTAGGCATATATTGTTAACCAACCAGATAGTCAAGTACAAATTTAGGGTAACGCTGAAAAGGCATGTAGCTTATGTCTAAGGTGATCAAGTCCCAAGTTTATGTTCAAGCACAAGTCCGAGTCTGAGTTTGACTCATTAATATTCAAGTCCAAGTCGAGTCATGAGTCATCAAAATTGAGACTCAAGTTGGACTTCAGTCCGAGTCCGGGACTTGAGTACTACAACAGTGGTATTTTATGGCTGTTATATAGGCAACTACATTAATAGTCTAGCCACTGTTATGAATGCCAATAATGGTTTACTCTGGATTAATTTTCTACAACTTAATGAATCCAAATACGAAATAGACCTTTTTGGCTCACCCAACTCCATTAAATTGATTCATCATGAATTAGGTACTCTGTCTGCCAATGCAAAGCCAGTAGCACGGTTGCCACGCCAACGTGTGTTTTTCACTGCAAAGAAATTTCTCTATGGGGGCAATAAAGTCAGTCAGTAAGTAAGAAACATAATTGTAATTTTTGATTCAAATTTAAGATTTGATGAACGGGTTAAAAAAAAAGACTTCTTGCAACTAAGGAATAGTTCCAAAATTAAGCAATTTTTATCCTTCAGTGATCTGGAAAACGTCCTCAAGCTTTTATCTACTAGCAAAAAAGGCAAGATCGAATCACCCCAATTTTAGCATCTTGACAATGGTTACCTTTTAGTTTCAGAATTGATTTTCAGATAAGATGTTACTATATCACACATCTTTTAACCCCAGCCAGATTGCAGTCCGAGGTCCAATTGGGCTTTCCAGTGTCTAGATTAAAAGAAGAGGTGATTGGGTCTTTGTCATCAGGACTCCTAGTTGGAACGACCTGCCAGAAGAGACTGGCTAAATCAATATCATGTTTTGTATTACCCATTAACACTCACATTTATAGACTTGCTTTTATGTAATGATCTTTTCTTAATTGTCTTTGACCTCCATTTCATTGTTTAATTTTATGTTCTTGCCTTGCGTTTACATTTCTCTTGCTTTCCTTGTTTTAGCTTTCAATTTGATGTTTTTTTAATGCTATTTCTTTGTGGAGCGCATTGTAAGTGCTACATAAATAAAGATTATTATTATTACTATAATTATTATTGTTATTATTATTATATACTTAGTGTTTATTATGTGAACTATATAAGAAAATGCACAGGGTGCACTTTCTCCTGTCCAACTTCCCCATAGGCTTCCATGGTAAAAGTAGCAAAGTAAAATGCCACTAAAATGCACTACTAGGTTTATATGTGTTTTCACAGGGTGCTTTTCTCTTTGAAACCTCAACAAGTGGATTCCAGAGTCATAATGAAGTTGACCGCACATTACACACTATGCTCATGTTTT
Organism: Centroberyx affinis; assembly: GCF_046629955.1. Classification (NCBI taxonomy): domain Eukaryota; kingdom Metazoa; phylum Chordata; class Actinopteri; order Beryciformes; family Berycidae; genus Centroberyx; species Centroberyx affinis. Next base: position 151,240 of record NW_027281464.1, read on the forward strand.
TTACAGTCCATCCATCCTAAAAATCGATGTATTAAAGGGACCAGCTATGTTCGCAAAAATAGCAGATTAAGAACAATTCAGTGGAAAATACTGTTCAGAACCCATCACTCCAAGCTAAGGTTGGAATAACAGGACAACGTCACAATGTTAGCTCAAATGAAACACAAGGTGTTTTTACACAATAGATTTTTCTTTAATTTGAATTTTATACACACATATCTCTAGAATTATTCATACTTACTGCAGATCTCACATGAAAATCCAAAAACTTCTTGCACATTACTGTACATTTAGCTCCAATATGCAACTTTTAACAACTGTATTACATTACCAGTATGCATGTGGATGTCTAAATCCCCCCAGTTGCTTTACAGTGATGTTCGGGGTGTTTTGGGGCATAAACCTTTTGCTGTGGATGTGGCCTGTGGTGATCTGCGTTGTGGCTATAACGGTAAGTGCAGCGAAGTCATAGCAAAAACAACAATGGTGGAAAGCAGTCAGAAACTATAGTACAGTGAAGCTAAATGCAGCAGACAAGACCGGTTCAAAAATACGGTTGAACATAAGCATTGCTTCTTTTATTACAGATTGCCTGTGTTCACCATCTCGTTCTTCAACGCCTGTGGCGGCTTTACAGATGCCAGTTATCTCAGCCTCAGCCTAGATTCCATTAGACAGCTCATCGAGATGAGTGGCAGGTGTTGGGGCGTGAACTTGACCAACTGAGGGGGAGGAGGGTGGGACTGACAACGCACTTCCTGCCTCAAGGCGAAAAGTTTCATATCGCGACTTTAACCACATTGCAGCCCAACCACTGACAAGTCTCGCATATGAAGTTGTTGTTTTTCTGTGATTGATTAATTTTTGCATCGCTCATGTCACACAGCTTTATGGATAGTTTTTTACTCCTCTATTTTCCAGTTCATGTAATTCAGAAGTCTACTCAATCAAACCCAGAAAACAGTATAACATCTGGCATGTTCAGTATACTGATGTTGGAGACAAATTTGCCAACCAAACTACTTTCAAATTCAGTAAACTGAAAAACTCTACTGATGTACAGGCACAATACGGTTCAGTAGACTTTTCAGATGGACAACAGATGGCTTCATCATCGCCCGGCTTAGAACTTTTTTTTTTTTCTTTTTTTTTTCTTGACTTCTTAAACCCTTTCTACACTGAAATTGCTCCAGTACGCTTACACAGCCAATAGAGATGTTCTCTATTTCAACAAACAATGAAACAACAAAAAATATAAACACAGCAAAATGGGTTAGCCTACCCAAACAGATTTCCTCTGTCAATACGATGACATGGATGTTTGGAGAAGATTTATTCCATTTAAAAGCCGATTTTGCAAATGTGTATACTAGATTTGAAGCCTCAGGCATCTTTGAGTTTATTTAAGGTTCCTCTTCCTTTTTAGTTTTATTTCATGGATAGCCAATAGACTTTGATGAGGACAGAGAAAAACGTTTGTAATGACTAGCTGGCTAGGTCTACACATTGTTTTTTCATTTCTATACCTTGGCTGTAACACATTTGAATGAATTGTTTTGCAACAGCATAATTAGTCACAGAGAGTCTGAGTTATGCAATTAAATTAATAATTTGTGCATTCATAAAAGTCCTTTTTGCTGACCTTTTTTTTTACCTAATGCATGCTATTTTAGCAGTAAATGATGTGAAAGTGCAGTCACTAATCATCCCTATCCAAACAAACAAAGCTAATCTAAAATCATATCTGTATTATCTGTAGCTCCATTACTGAGTCTGCCTGCCAAAATACATTATGATACAGTTTGCCACTACATTTTTAAGTCAAATAAATGCCATGTGAATTTGTAAAGCTCTGTATACAAACAGACAACATCATCCTTCCAAATCCCCTTGCTGATAAATACTGTATATTTCCAGGCCATTAGTTAATAACTGTATGGGTTATGCACATACAGTAGGCATATTGGGCTGTGTGTCACTTGCACAGCGGTTCCATCAATCTGTACACTATTCATTGGCTTGGTGGTTGCATGCCCAACACCCCATTATTCCATCAACAACCTGTCACTGCAGAGGAGAGTGAGAAGCATAGTGGCAGGAAACTCTAGCGTGAAGATATGGTGCAGAAAGAAACCGGGATAAAACAAGCAGCTGAGAATAAAGCACTGCCGCTTTTCTGTAGCAAAGGTCTTATGTGAGTTCCTACATGCCTGAGAGAATGGGATTGCATTTGGATTTTAAATAGGAGGCAAAGGAAATACTGTGTTGTCAAAAGCTTGCTTCCAGGGAAACAAACATCAAACGTAAATGTGTCACTGTGTGACAATGTAGCTCCTAGGGGGGAATTGCGGGACTTTTAAGAACTGAAACTTTAATAACTCGGGAATGACTTATTTGGTTTTGACAAGAACTACTTTGTTTGAAAAGGTATGACTCAAGATACACAAGAATGTTCCCATTCATGTTCAAGGTTGAAATTCAGCGGGATTCATTTACTGACCAAAAATAACTCAATCTCAGCTGCAGTGTCTCCTCCGCTGGAGAAATGTATTCCTCCTCTTTGGGTGGATAAGAAGAATCATGTCTAGCCATATGCATCCGGCAAGAATTTGAAATCAGTTTGATGCACCCTCCCCTGAATTAATGGCCTAGATACAGAGTGTATCTGATAGTACTTGAGCTCAGGAAGCTATATAGGTCTACATACAGAAGCAGATATCACAGCACCACAAAGAGACTCACTCGCTGTGCACCTTTTCACTCTCAAATGAGCAGAGTCTGTGCCAAAGACGAGTGCTTTCGGGCATTTGTTCGATTATGACCGACAGATTATTTGGGAAACTATTGTCCCCAGGTGTTATGAACATTTTCAAGCTTATTCTCCACCCCCATGATGTTCCATTCTAGAGATTAGGCTCAGAGGAAAATCTCTTCCCTCAATGGGAGGAAGGGAAAGAGGACCAAACAGGCACAAACACTCTAAGTATGTGTAGCCAATCAGCTTTCTGCTTTGCTTGAGCATGATGTCCCTCCGGGCCTGTTGATCCCGGCAAGGAAAAGTCCTCCTTTTTCCCCCAGCGCCTGTAATACCTGCATGATGAGTGCCACGGCGCAGCCAGCTGCAGCAGCCGCACTCAATCCAGCCACCTCAACCCACCACACACAGAGCACAGGCCTGCACAGGCAGCAGGCTGAAACACTGAAGCTCTTTACAGCCACCTACTGTGCTTCACGCAATATAGCATTCTGTGCTATGACTTGAGCACTCAGAGTACTGAGAAAATTACTTTATTATTGAAAACTTGTTCTGAAAAAGTACATTTTTATTGCATAACTATTATTGTTATACTTTTAAAAATGTATGGTTTTCTGAATATACACTACCAGTCAAAAGTGTGGACACACCTGATTGAATGTACTGTGTTTTTCATTATCTTAAAGCCATTTTGATCTAAAGGCTTAAGCTCAAATGTTTGAAATTTGTTTCTTAGATAAATATAAATAGTGAAGTTGATGCCTATGTGTGAATTTCTTTCCAAAGCCTTTGCTTTTCCATCAAGGCAAAGGTTGGCTACTTTAAAGAATCTAAAATAAAATATAGTTTTGATTTGTTTAACACTTTTTTCATCACTGCATAATTCCATTTATGTTATTTCATAGTTTTGATGTCTTTACTATTATTCTAAAATGTGGAAAATAGTAGAAAATTTTTTTGACTGCTAGTGTACCTCATAACTTAATTTTTACAGCCTACTTGTATCATCTTGACCATGGATGCCAGTTGGCTTTGGAGAGCATTGTATCACACTGTTCTGTTCTGCATTATATGGTATTTACAAGACAAAGGCAAGAGGCTAAAATCCTTTGTGTAAAGGGTTTAAAGTGTAAAGGGTTTAAACTTAACCCCACACTCAACTCCACAGTTGTGTATGAATGATTGGTCAAATGTCTTCCATCACAGAAAAATTGTTTTTATTTTATTTTTATTTTTATTTTTTTTACAGTGACTTAGTGAAGAACACGCAGGTCAAAGTACCTGCCACTGCATGTGGAATGCAGGCTTTACTGCCGTCATGGAAAGGCTCTTAAATAATATTGGCTTCATTAGTGAATGAGTGCTTGCCATGGATGATTTGCATACTGCATATCAAATCGCCCATCTCAAGGAGAAAACATACTGTAGCATCGCAATGATTCAAAAGATGATCACAGATCCATTCTCCATGCTCCCTCATTAAAACTGGGATGGTTGTCTTCTGCGATTATTACTTAGTGCACACAACAATTAGTACTGTGGTCTCTCTTTGTGTGTTTTCATTAATACAAAATGCTGTTCACACACAGCAGTAAATCACTTCACCGCATAGGTAAATTAAGCAATTAATCTTTGAATAAGTCCCAGATAACCAGTTAAATGGAGTCCTTCTAGCATGAAATGCTTTTTGCTCTCTTTGCCTTGTTTTGGAAAGTTTATGCCATATTCATTCATTTTATTTACTACGAGAGACAATTTCTATTTGAATATGCAAATGTATCTCATTTAAGAGGCTTACTTTTCAGACTTGCTCCAGATGCAGTGCCAAGACAAAATATATTATTCTACAAGTCTGTTGATTTTGGTTTAAATTTTTTAATCTGAATAAAAGGCACATTTGATCATTTCTACACAAAAGATAAAGAATGACTCAAGAAATGATGTGAAAAGTGAAACTGTTTCATTATCTACTGTCTATGAAAACTTTAAGCATTGGATACATTTTGAAGAGGAAGTGAACTCTACCTACAGACTTAACAAATGTAAGTATAATTTTTGGTAATTCTGGAAATCTACTATCTTTGAGTGTTGGTTCGTGTTGTACAATTCCCTGTCGGTATACTGGACTGAAAGCATTTCAACTATGACTTTAATTCATGTACAGTTCACATCAGTTCTCTACAATGCATCTCAATTTAGCTGAGGACCGATTTTTCTTTTCAGAACTTTTCAGAGCTTATAGATTTTTTGGCTCTGTGATTGACTTTATGTCAAGATCCTGAGAAAGCTCAAAATGATTTTCCTACTCCCACCATTCTTCATGTTAATTATGAGTGATTCATCAGTGCTAATTCGCTATGCTAATTTTGTCATTGAACTCTGCAGGAAGATTAGTGTGTAGACATCCCCCCACTGAAAGAAATGCACAGCAGGCAGCCAGGGGAAAGATGATAGCTAATTTCCTTGCTCAGGGTCTGGACATCAAATCAGTTGATGGGCAAAACAAAAAACGAAAAAGCCAGACAACACCTAACTTCTTCGCTAAAAAGCTCAAAGGTTTAGCTGTTTTACCTGTGATTGATTTAGGCTTTCATCTACTGTCTTCACAAAGGTTACATGTTTGACCATTTTCTAATTATGAATGCAATCTTTCCGTATTTTCATATCACATCATCCTTTATCCTTATTAGCACTCACATAATTAGTTGATATCCCTTTGATTAAAAAATAATAAAATACACCGATTACAGGCATTTTTTTCTTGCCATTATATTAAATTTTTACCTCATCAGAGAAACCAAGAGTGCATGGTGTGTCTTGGGATGAAACATCATCAAGAGGCCGATGTAAATATAATATTTACAAAGTATTACTGATGGCAGGAAATGGAAAGCAATGCAGATAATGAATGATACAGAATTTCAGCACAAAAGCCATCTGTTTGCTTGACAATTGTGCATCAGCTTTCCTTATCTGTTAATTGGTGTCTGTGCCTCACTTTATCTCAGAGCACTGAAAATTAATGCCAACATTCACCACTTTGTCACATGATGGAAATCTATTTTGGAGCCTGCTTTATTCTCCTTTTTTAATAAGAACAGGTAGCATATGCACCTAACTCTCTTTCCCTTTTATTCAACCCTAGGCTCAACGCTAGGATCTGATGATTAATACACCAAAAGAGCTACACTTCAACACCTCAGTAACAAACTGAAACCCTTGTCAGTGTGTGTTCCACCTTCTCAGCACCTGACTGATGAGCATCTCTATTATAATCATCTCAACTCGCACTAGGAAACCTTTCCCAATCGTCAGACAATTAAGCTGATTTTGTCACACTTGAAACACAGAGGATGTGATGACAAATCTCTGAACACCACAGGTCTATTGTTAAAATGAGTTTGTTTAATGTGTGCATAAAGAATTTTTGAGTGTGCAAGGTAACTGAATTAACATACTGTATTATCCATATAGTTTAATACAATTGTAAGACATATACAGCAGAAAAAAATAAATAAGTACAGTGCAGTGTAGATTAATATAGCCAAATGGAGTGAGGAACAAGCCAACTCATTGTTCAGTAGGGCGGGGATTTGCATCAAAAATGTGTTTTAGTAGTTTCTTTTAGTCAATACTTTTCATCAGTGATTGTTCATTCCCACCAGGTATCCATTCTCCGTACGCGCACTCTCTGTTTATAGTGGTATTCTTTCAGGTGCTTTTTCAAAGCATTTGGAATGGGAAGCATGTTGATACCGTCGTAGGTTGTGCGGCTGCTGATGACCGCTCGGCAGATGTGCTGCAGGCTGAAGGGCTGTGTGCGGTGGATGGGGTTCGACAGCAGGGGCTCGAAGAACATGCAGGAGTTGGGGTCCTTGTAATGTTCCAGCAAGCCCGTGACCGTGGGAGCGTGGAACACACTGGGGTCGTGCACGTCGAAGCTGAAATTGTGGTTCCACTGTTCAATGCGAGCATGTAGCGAGCGGCCGTAGCGCCGGAAGCTGACGGAGAAGAGGTAGTCTTCCTGGGCAGAGTCGCGGAGGAGGAAGGTTCCTTCGGGCTTTCCCTCCAACAGCGTCTCCGCCTCGTAGCGGTCCATTACGCCCCAGTAACAGGGGAGGTTAGTGATCTGCAGCAGGTCTGGAACTAAACAGTGAATGTAATCAATCTGAGTGTGAATGCGGTAGCCGTCGTGAGGTTTGTGATGCTCAGTCTGAGGGGCTATGGCTCTAGAGGGGGGCATGTTGGTCGCTGTAATCTCTGGGTCGACCACAGGGTCAGGGAGTGGATCACAGGTGGGGACAGAGGCGGCGGAGGTGGAGGAGGAGGAGGTGGAGGCTGAAGCTGAAGCTGAAGCTGAAGCCGAGGCAGAAGCCACCACCTCATCCAGAGTGTCCAGACAGCTCTGCAGCAGGAGCTGGTGCTGCTGCTGCCTTTGGAGAAGTAGCTGTTGTTGCTGATGAATAGTGGCTCTATCATCGCCTGCCAACTCATTCATACCATGAGCCAGTTTTGGGCCCAGCTTGTAGAGAGGGTTAATTTGGGCCGTCACCTCAAACGTGTGGATCTCTGCGTTAGGCGGTGGCTCAACACCTTGCTCGATGCTTATGCGCCTGCGTTCTCGCAACCGGTCGTCTACGTCCTCCACCACGGTAGCTATGGTTGAAGTCGAGGCGCTGCTCACTACCATGGTATCCAGCAGGGGAGGCTGGGTAATGGGGGCTGTGTGCTGCTTGATGAGGTACCACTTCTGAGCCAACTCCGAGCCTACAGGGAAAGGGCAGTCATCCAGCATCAGCTCACTCAGATGGATTTTGCGCCTTGAGGAGGCACAGGCAGTCGATGACTCCAGAGCCTGTGGAGTCGGTGGTGGAGCCGCACTGTGTGTCTTTATGGGGAAACACTGCCCCATGGCATCTTGGATTTTCTGTCGGAAAGTGCGGCTGCCACTTGATCCTCTGCCCTCAACATCACTGGTTGGAGGTAACTCTCCTGTGGCAGAGCTGCTAACTGTTCCCTGTCCTGGCCGAGCTGCCCGTTCTTGCCCTAATAACGAGGCAGCAACTTCCACACCCTGCCATCTCCTGTTTTCCTTTAGAGGAGAGGAGGAGGAGGAACACTGGTCCCTGGACTCTAAATCACTTAACAGCTCACCATACTCAAAGCCATCACTAACAGGCCGCTCAGCAGCTGCTTCATGGGAGGTAAGGCCTTTCTTCTTCCCCTTTCCACCTTTACGTCCGCCGCCTGTGTCTCTTCTCTCCTCCGACCGGCTCTGCCTCACCTTGGGACGGGCTCCCCGCTCTCTATCTTTCCCTCGATTCCCTGACTCCTTTGGTAATGACATGACAGTTTAATTATGTGGTGAAATAGTAACAGTTGCACGAGATGACTCCACTCCAGGGAGATGCCAACAGATGACTTGTGACTGCAGTTAGCTTTCAGCAGCAAGTCTCCCATCCAGATCCCTTGCTTGAGACGTCATTATCATGGTCCATGCATCGCTGTCACAGACTTCAGGCAATCTGCAAAACAAAATGACAGCTCCTGTTAAAGGCAGCAATTAGGGCGTTGGGATGATTCTGCCTAAAGTCATAACATGGTAAGATAGGTAAGATATTGTATTTTTTAAAGTGATAATGAGTGTCTGTAAGATGAAGTGTGATCATGCATAGGCATAGTTTAAATTCAAGGCATATTATACCAGTGACCGACAGAAAGCAGCCGGCACAGGCAGCCACAGGCCTACAGTTTGATGAAATCAAACATTAGTCTTGGTTCTGTGGCCTCTAGATCTGGGAGAAAGCTGTCCGTGTTGCCAACTTATCCTGGCTAGCATGTTAGCTTAGCTTGCAATAGCATCTTTGACGAGCTCTAGCCATCTACTTTGTTTGGTATGACTTATTTATTACAAACACAACTGACAACCGGCCAGCAGTAGCACAAGACTAATGAGCCAGCCACTTCCTAAGATGAGAAACAATAGCTGTGATGCGTTTCGCTGTGATTGCCCGAGTCCTGGATCTGAAGCGTCTAATGGACCGTCCGTGGCAAACTCGAAAAGACTTGACAGTACCTAACGTTAGCAGTAGTAGTTAGAATTGGGATCTAAAAAAGTACGGTATAACTTCAGGTCGCTATTAGCTTTCCTGTAATTCAGCTGTTCAAGTCTCAACCTTTCATCCTCCGTCTGACTTGGCAAAGTAACGTTACACACTAATCTTCGTTAACATTTAATATCAGTGATCAGACCCTGGCTCTCTGCTCTCTCCCATCAGACAAAACTCGAGAAATGGACAAACAGTGGATGGGTTACACTAGGCAGCAAGAACTTGAATGTGGTAACTTTTCCAGTGCAACTTGAACTTAATAGTTGCAAGAGTTCAGATGCTTCAAGGTAAATCCGTGCCACCTAACAGAAACACATCAAGTAGTACCAAGAGGCTAACGTCTTTAGCAAGGCAGCTGTTTTTGTTCAGTAGGCTAGCTGGCTAGCTAACTTGCTAGACACTTTTCACTCTGAAAGGCAAGGTCTAACGTTATATATATTTATATATCTGGATCGCTGGCTTTATCATATATGACACACATTCCCAACATACCTAAGCAGTTAATATCAAATTACCTGCTGAATGAGCTTCTTTTTACTCTCTTTAGCTAAACTAATAGCGTTAAGATAAAGGCGGCTAGCTAACGTTAGCTTGATAAATGAACTCCTGAAACCATGCAACCCGGAAGTGAAAAAATAATAAATAAATAAAAAATATTATTATTCAGGCAAAGTGGTCTAGAGGTCTACATGCAACTATATATTTATGTATATATATATATATTTATATCTACATGTGTAAATTTGACTTGGGCTTGTATAGATTGTATAAATGTTATGATTGTGTGTGTGTGTGTGGAGGGGGGACTTGATGAATCTATATTCTGCACTGTGAAATGGACTTTCTTTACAACTGTGAAAATGCATACCACTAACTTTTGTCTGCAAGTAAAAGGCGTGATTTATGCATAGACCGTAAAAAATGTGAGTAAGTAAACAGACAGAATGACAATCCATGAGTCAAGTAGCAAAAGAACTGAACTCCTTTATTTGGACTGTCAATCCGATGAATGCTGCAGTTTCAGACCATTCAAACATACGAGTGACAGTAAAAAAGTAGAGTGTGTAAGCATGGGATGCAAAATGTTCATTCATAAAATATTAGAAAATGTCTGGGGAGTCATTAGAATTAAATATAAATTGTACAAGACAAAGATGCAATATAGCCTACAACTGACTGCTTTATTCGTTAAGCCAGGCAGGGACATTGACAATATCTGACGGACCACTTGGTAGGAGTCTTCATATGACATAGGCTTTGTACCTCATAGTGGCTGCTTGGTGTGTGAAAATATACCCAAGGCTGAACTTATGAAGTGCATTTTCTAACCCATTTCGCGCATCACTGGAATGTAAACATGGAGTAAACATATTCCTTGGCCTGTTATTAGTGTTCAGTTATACACATAATCACATCAGTTATGGCTCAGATAAGCATTGTCATCCCCTGCTGCATCTCCATTACGCACAGGCACCTGCAGAAATCTGCTGCATCGTGCGCCATGTCACTTTCTATCTGCAATAGTATGTGTAGGAGGTCTCAAACTTCACAGAGAGGTTATGAAAAGGATAATCTGAGCCATATAACATAAGAGTATCAATATACAGTATAGTTAATAGTTTAAAATAAGATAACTGAATCTTAAAGTTGTCAACATCATTAACCCACTGAACTCTTTGCGGGCATGAATCTGATGCATTCACTAAGTCAGATCTATCCAAGAGCCTGCTCTGAAAAAATCCATGACTACAATACTATTCAGGACCATTATCCAAATCAACAGACAGAGGAAGCTGGAGCTGTGCGTTTCAGGCACCACATGAACAGTTTATCAGCACGTGACAACTAACAGTTTAATCACAAGGCCAGGAAAACTATTCTCTCTTGTCACTCCACAACCAGAAAGGCAGGCGGTACATGCCTCACACAAGTATCACTTGAGATATCTACCGAGACTCGCACAGATTCGATGGGTAAGGGGGTAGAAGGCATCTGTTGTCAAGCTCTACCCAGCCAGCTCATTTGCGAGAAGGCTTCAGTACTTTAATGTGTTACATAGTGAGACAATGGAATATTCATGACATCACATAACATGAAATGGGCATTATCCCAGAGAGATGTAAACAGTGACATTTAGGCGGTATCAACATAGAACATTAGTTGCAACATTTCTGCTCTCTAGCTTTTGGTGACACTGGGCACCATCAACCACCATGACTATTCTGTCCTCTATCTACAACAGTGCTGAATTAGTGTGGCAAAACATGCAATTATAGAAAAAAAAGCATAAGTTATCAATATCAAGGGAGAGTAAAAAATACACTTGGAAAAGATATCTGTAAATAACCATGTTTACTAGACAGACCTCCTATGGCTCTGCAGAAATAAAATGTGAATGGTTATCCCTGCCTTATGATGCAACCAAAGGTGATCCAAAAGTTAAGACCATATTACACATACATGCACCTCCGCTCTGCCACATTCAAAGACAGAGGTTGTATAAGACAGTTTTTGATTCAACACTGATACCACATGGTAATGTTAGGGTTTTTTTTGAGACTGAAACATGTTGAGACACAAATGGAAAAACTGGACATCTTCAAGCACCTTGAAAAGTATGATTCATCAAATCACCACACTGGCCATTTTGAGGAGAGGGCAGAGCGAGGGTGAGGAGGTGGGTACTGGAGCATTCATTACAAGATCGAGCTTCATTTTCCAGAGCCAATCATAAGGGGGCCAGAGGGTTGAGATGGGTTTCATTAAGTTTCCTCACCCAGCATTAAAGTGTAAATTGAAAACACTCTACCCTCCCCGCTTATATCAATTCGATATCAAATCAGCTCTTAGACAGTACAAACCTCACCAGCCCTTATTCAACCCTGTGGGGATTCCTCGGCGCAAAATGAGATTCATCATCATTTATGTACTGGGGCATAAAATATCAACAGAGACAAATTGCAGCTGGCATAAATTCTTCAAACTGCTATTGTTTAAAAAAAAAAAAAAATTATACCATTCTGTTGCATCTCTCTACAAATATCTTTCTCAAATTAACAATCACACAGCCCTTCTCTTTGGCTTTGTAGAAGTTTGAGAGTCGGACAGTCATTTCTAATGTGACTATGTGTTTGAGGGAAAATAACCAAGACAAAGGGTATGCCTGTGGTTGAATTACAAGCTGCTCCTCAATACTTTTGGTCCTCGTTTCCTGCCTCTGTCACAAAAAAAAGACATTCTCTTCTAATGCGTTTGGGAGTGTGGCAGAAAGAGAGGACATGAAGAACTAAGGAAAGACTTCTAAGCTTCAACCAACACAAGCCCTCACTAGCACTGGTTACAGAACAAGGGGTGTGGCTAGGGAAGTGTGGTTGTGTTTGTGGATCAAGCCCCGGCTACAAGCTGAGCCTCTGAGTGAGTGTATCGGTGTGTCAATTACAGCTTAGTGCCCAATTTCAAAGATTATGCATGTGTGTGGAGGGTAAAAGTGCCTTACTCCTGGTTGGGAAACTTTTGAATCTACACGTTATATGGGGCAGGAGCTGTGGCTGTCAGTGTGTTCTGGAAAGAAGCCTTGCTCCAAGGCAGGAGGAAAAGAAGAGAAACTCATAGGGCAGAACCCCTTTAAGACAGCACCAATCAACCAGTTTCCTCTCACACCGCGGCAAACTGAGCCTCTGCACATCATGTCACAGTCCTGCAGACGACATGGAGCAGTTTGCACAATTAACCTTTTCTCTCTCCTGCAATATAATAATCATCTGTATTCCATTTATAATAAACTTAGTTGTATATAATAAAGTACAAAAATATCAGAGAACATATACACAGTTTTTGTCATTTTGTAGTGACCGCTTTGCCTGGTTTTCTTAAGCATATATCTTTGTGCTGGGCGATGAGGAACTGAACAGGCCTCAACTGAAGTGAAGTGTGTTTGTCTTGCTTCTTTCCACTGCTTTTCATATTGTTGATGTTCGGTCTATTCCATCTGAGGGGGGAGATTGGAGAGAAATATGTTTCAGCGTATTTATAATCATCACAAGTACTGCACCATCCACATTTCACCCTCTGGTGCTCCGTTCATCAAAAATGCATGGAACAGCGACGCCATTCTAAGAGAATACTAGGAAAGGCCGGGCACACTAAGATGGCACAGAGCAACGGAGGCCCCAGATTCACTTGACACTTTGATGCAAATTTTGTCATCCAATTACACTAGGATACAAGTGACAAGTGTAGACGCACAGAAGTGGCTTCAATTGGTTATCTATGCCCTCACCTTGTAGAGAAGAAATTCTACATTGGATTGACTAACCAATTGTGTCTAATCCCTGTTCTCTCTCGGTCTCTCTCTTTCTGTCTGTAAGGGGAACCTGAGTGTGACCAGACTAATAATACTGTATTATTAATAGATGATATATTATTAATAACTATTACTAGTAGAATATGACTAATCAAATATGAATTAAAAATAAATCAATGGACTCTCTTGTCTTTATATCTCTCTGTTAGGATGGGGAACTTGTGTATGGGCAAATAATTTTGTATTGTTTTACTTGTCAGTGGTTGTGTTGCGCATTGTTCATTGAAAATGCAGTGACTTTCTCTTATTGTCTAGGTGCAATGCAGTCACAATAAGAACATAAACACTGTGGGGCAAAAGTAATGAAGACACAATTTTAAATAAATATAGCCTCAAGATACATAAAACAGACATTTTCAGGCCAAGTATGGACACAGAGCAATGTCTTTACATAACCTTAGATCAGTAAAGATCACCACAGCTCCAAATTTTTTTTCATTTAAATTAAAAAAAAATCACATTGAAATGAGAAGTGTTATTGAGGTCATCATCTCACATGCTCATTAGATACTTAGAGGTTTATAATTCTTTAACCAAGCTTATGTAGAAGTGTTATAGTGACTTAAAATCTATTTATTACACCAACACATTACACAGAGAATAAACCTGAACATGTGTTGTTGTGCAGTCTGTAGTTCTGTGAGGTTTGCCTGCGGGGCGTTAGCCTATTTAGTGTTGGGCTGCTGAGGACACTCACCCCCTAAGGCATGCTCTGTCATACTGAGGCACAGTGACTCCAGCGTGGGGTTGATCTCCAGGTCGGCACCTGGAACTTGGCATTCTAAGGGAAAGAGGAAAAAACAAAGTACTCAGTCCACAGAAGGAGGAAGGATTATATTACCATTGTGATTGCCCTGAAGTCATTTTTACTTGCACCACTAAAGGTTTCCAAAAGCAATTCAGTATTTTGTTTTTTACAATAGATTATGTATGAAAATTGAGGAACTCACCAATGTTCCTCTTAAATTAACAGTTTTGCTTATTAATTATACTTTATTTTAGGGAAAAATACCCAGCCTTATGCACCTTCAAGGATAACTCTTATTATTCTAATGTGAAGTTCAGATGGTTCTTTGCCCTAAGAGTAGTCTAAGAACCAGGTGATTGATACTGTGTGGATTGGTTCTGTTGTAGTAGCCACAAAAATTAACCACCCCCAACGTTAAATGAATAGGAGTCATAGGGGCAACGATGACATGTTACATTCTTGGTCAAATCACCATAAATCATCTTAAAGCGACATGTTATTTTATGTTAAATGATGATGATTTTGCCCAAAATTTGCTGATGTTTGTGTAGGTACTACCAGAGAACCAAACCATGCATACCGGTTTCAGTTGGTTTTTAGACTAATCTCAGGCCAAAGAACCATCTGAACATCACATGAAAATAACAGGAATTATCCTTTAAGTGCAAAGTAAATTAACTTGGAAACTAATCAAGATATAGAAATTATGTTCGGCATTACTCGGCATCACACTACTTTTCATCATGAAATCTTAGCCTACAAAATTTACCATCGCTGTTTACTAAGTCACTCAAAATAAATTAAGTGTCAGAAACACTTCAGTGGATTTGCATCTTTAGAGGCCTTGGCCCTAAACTAAACTACTGCTGAAATATTATGTCAGCTAATTAACCACCTGACAATCTATTTGACCAAACACAAGCGTAAGGAAACAAAATCAGATATAAATCTGTTTTTTCAAAGGTAATATTATTTACAAATTCCAAACCCATTAGGCCTATTTATTTATTAGGAATTGTAGGCCATAGAGAGGGTTTAACATTTTGCATGTGTGTGTCTCTCTCTCTCTCGCTCACAGAGAGAGAGAGAGAGAGAGAGGATATGACAGTGAGAGAGGGAGAGACAGAGTCACCTTTAGATTCACCTTTCAGCTCCAGGATTGGCTTCATGTACAGTGATAAGGCAGCCTAAACTGATTTTAATTGTGATCCTTTTTGAATATCCATGATGATGAATTCTAATCAATCAATCAATCAATCAATCAATCAATCGACACTTAATGCATCTTTGTTGAATAGAGAGGTTGCTGAAGCTCTTCCAAGTACATATGGTATGTTTGTTGGTGCCAAGCATGTTAGTTCTAGCCACTGAAACATGGTTTACTGAGAATGGTGCAATAAACAAAACAACATCCTAAGGTCTAAGGAGCACAGCAAGAATTGTACAAGCTAACAGGCAGACTGTCAGGGCAAGTAACAGTGCAGTGGCATGCAGCTCAGCTGTCCTTGTCACAGATGACATGTAGCAGCACACCGGCCACAGAGTGTAATCACCTGACGCATAATGATTTAGTGAACATTGTCCAAGGTCATAAGGCCGGTGTATTCTAATGCATTGCTTACCGTCAACAAATCCTACGAAAATAACAAAATCAGCAATGATTTTGTTTTGCCAACAAGTCTCGTCCATGTAGCCGGTGCCCAATGAAGCCATGTCCCAGCAGCCATAGAACTCCATTGTATTAAAAAAATGATTAAAAACACGTCAAAGAGCTATGCCGTTATGGGTGGAAGTGATTAAACGTTTCCAACTCCAAAGAGAGGATAAACTGTTTAGATGGCCGGCATATGACCCTGACTTTACGCCAGCACCGCAAGATCGCAGATATAGACAATGGGTCTATTCTGATATCACTTCCATATGAAAGATTGTTAAAAAATGGGAGCTTAATAGTTTTGATAATCTATGTCAGACATATGGGTTGGGTGGGCAGGACTTTCACAGGTATATACAGCTTCGTGATTATTTTTGTAAAAAGGTAAATTGTTATTTATATATTTATTGATGCTTATAACTCAGGAAGCAATAAAGGTCTTATAAGCAAGTTATACAATGGCATCACATCACTGAATAAGGACACTAAAGACTATGTGAAACAACGATGGGAAAAAGAGTTGGACATTGAAATAACTGAAGACATGTGGCTGAATGCCTGGGAAACACAGTCGGCCTCCACAAACTCCCGGACCTGGAGAGACTTCTGTTGGAAAAACTTGATTCGCTTTTTCATCACTCCTAAACAGAAGTCTAAACAAACTGGCACTCAGCTATGATGCTGGAGGGAATGTGGAGAAATTATGGTTGATCATGCTCATGTTTTCTGGTCCTGTCCGTCTATTCAGACTTTTTGGAAGGAAGTAGCAACAATCATCTCAAAAACCCTGGGTTTTAGTATCAGTACAACATTCACATCCCTCTATCTTGGACATATCCCTGACGGGTTAAGTAAAGATGATACCTACCTCCTAAAGATCTTGCTGGTAGCAAGTAAGAAGGCCATTACAAAATATTGGCTTCAGAAAAACTGCCCTACTGCTGGCCTCTTTGTCAATATTGTTAAACACCTACATCTTCTAGAACAGATGACCAACTCCATACGGCTCCAAAAAGAACTGGGAGAAAAACAGTGGGAAAAATTGTGTGTTTATTTAGCCAATGAGACAGATCTTTCATAACTATTGTATGTATCATGTGCGATATTTTATTTTAAATTAGGCAAATTTGCCTTGATTTATTGATCACCCCATGACCTCATATTTGTTTGCTTTTTTATTTTTTGTTTCTTGTTATGCTTTTTGTTTGCTGTCCTTATAATGTGAAAAATGTTCATAAATAAAAAGTAAAAAAAAAAAAAAAGAGCCATATTTCATCATCGCGATGCACTGGGCCAACCGACTTTTTCCTCAAACAACTTAATAAGCCGGCTGTAAACACGTTTGCGATCTCAGGAAAGAAGTTTCGTAGCACCGAAAATATTCCCCGGCGTAATGAAGAATTTGTTCCCATTTGAATTTGATTTGGTAATAACTACAACAGTCTGACTTTTCATGGTAACAGTTAGCAATTTTTAAAATTGAAACTATGTCTTTGTGAGCTGTATTTCAAGGTTTTTAGCTTACAATTGGAGCCAGTTACTTCCGGGTTGACACCTAAAAACGGTACATGGGAAGTCAGAAAGTAACTGGAGTAGAGCAAACGCATTGTTGATTTTTGATTTGTGAGATTTGATTTGTTGACGGTAAGCAATGCATTAAAAAACAACAGCCTTATCCTTTAAGGATTCATTTTGAGAATGAACAATTGCATTTACAGTATTTATGCTGCTTTTCCTACTGAAATGTTCATATCATATATATAGTCCTCTGTCATGGTGGTAGTCTATATAAAATCCCACATTTTGTACATCTTTGGAACCAAATTGATGCATGTTGTCCCAGCAGTATGAAGTAGCGAATACTCTGTTTATTGCAGGTTTCTTACACCATGTGCACTGATATCATCATATTTGTTTTTGCATCCTCAGGCTTCAGAATTTTCTGGCCTCCATCGCCATCAAAGTAAAATATCAAAATATCGACAGTAATTTTAGGCTCAAAATGAAAGGACTTCTAGATAAGGAACATGTAGATAACAATATGAAAACGTACACAGGAGGTCGAGGGAAATGTGAATGATGGTTGTAGCTACATGTGGGTAGAATATATATAAACATGTAAATGGGGATAGTGGTGGACAGTGGGTGTGATGTTTGAGGAGGGCTGTGTATATCCATGTTAATGAGGGATTAAAGAGGCTTTGACATCATACAGTACCTTGCTGCTGGAACAGGAGCATGGTTTGCGGGGAAGTGTGGACAGGGAGCGAGTGGGTCCGCTGCACAGAGCTGCGACTCTGACTTGGCATGCTGTTACTGCCCCCAGGGTTGGCAAACCATAGGTTCTACAAGGAAAACACAAGTTCTCATTACACAAATGCCACTCATCCTAGGGGGTTGATAATTTTTTGCTTATCTTTTCAGCTAAGTGATTAAATAGAAACTCTTCAAGCTATGATAATGAATCAATTCATATCAACGTGTGATACCTAACCCCTTGTATTGCCTTGTGTATATTGATTAAACTGCCACAACCTCCTGTTATTTTACTTGTTTTCCTTTCAGAACAAATGTTCACTAAGGAGGATCATCACTCCTTGGGCATATCATCATGTAGGTCAACACCTTAAGACACTGAATGGAGATAGCGAAGAGAAACTCTTTGCAGCACCAAAGCTAGAAATATGAACCCAGGTGCAATTATATTACTACTTCAAGCCGTCTAGTGAGTGTTTGGCAAAGAAAATGAATACCTTTGATATTTAAAAAAATTCATAAAAAATCACCACAAAGAAAAAAACAACAAGAATTTCCACATTTGACTGTAATTATCTCTCTGAACTCGTGATGTAAAATATTTTGTAAAAAACTGATCCATTTCGTCTAAGAGTCTCCCTCCACTTTTGATGCTGGATAACTGTATTACCGTATTACCATGCAATGTTTCAGAGAAAAAGTGGCCTTGCTGTGCTTGGTGTGACATTTTAATCATATGTGGTGATTCTTGTAGATTCTCAAGCTGTTTGAGTGACATTTTCAAGTACACTAGAAGCTTATGGTAGAGTTCAAACAGCACAAAATGGCCACCAAATATCTCAATAATGGAAAAACAGTAATCTGGGATTTTTAGCTGCTGTCAAGGCAAGATTAACATGCCACAACCTGGTGGTATTGTCCATTAAAATGTCTATCCAACAACAGGACTACTCACTTGTCTACCCTGGCCCGCCAGCGCAGGATTAGTGAGGGTGTGGCGTGGAGATGCTCCGCCGATCCCGCCTGGCCTCAGAAGACCCATGCGCCCGGCTGGGAGTCCCCGAGGAGCCATCTGGAACTGCCTTTGGCCCCGCCGCCCTAGTCCTCCACTCACAGAGCCTGCTGTGGGGAGGGAGTTGGACCCATACGCCCAGCTAGAGTAAGAATAGAAGGAAAAGAAAAGTACATCAGACTTATAAAGAGCAGTCAATGAGAAGGGCTAAAGAGAACTGGATGTTCAACTAGTACAGTTACTTCATATAAAATGAGGTTCATCTGAGTGAGGAAGAGAGAGTGAGAGAGAAAAGGCAAGGGAAAGAGAACAGAAGCAGGAAAAGTTAGACAGCAGGGATAAGTGGAGGGAGAGTGTTACATTCAGCCGGTGTGACATCTCCCCTGCTAAAAGAGGGAGATCAAAGGTAAGAGGGAGCCAACAGTGTCTCACCCTTTCTGTCGGTACACAGGCATGTCCAGCATAGCTTTCCGAGGGAACAGGCGGAGCAGGACCTGCTGCTTCCAGGAGACCAGCCTTTTCCTGTGAGTTTCTGAGAAAGCCTGACACAGAGGGAAAGACAGCGGCACAGAAAGGTATCAACGTTTCAAACAGCACTGCAGGCTTTCAACAGACGCTTCTGGAATTTGTGAATTTCTTTGACAAGCTTTATTTTTCATTCTAAGAAAAAACTTTAAATCCTATCCATCGGTACAATATTTTCCATGAATAAACATTCAATACATTTTCCCATAAGGTTTCTTATGTTATACTGTACTACTGACATTAGGTGCAGTTACAAGAATACACAAATGCACGCACACAAATCACTTAAATATGTTAAGTTATGTGAATGAAAAACCTGGACTCAGATTCTCACCTCATGTGTCAGACACTTCTCAATGAGCTGAAGGTAACAGCTGATATTCTCCTCATCTGGCCTTGACACCAGCAGCTGGGTGCATACTGAAACTCAGAGTGGGGTTTACATAATGGACATAGAGTAAATTACACTTTTTCCAAACCAAGTACAGTAGCCCATCCAATCAAGGTGTGGAATTATTACACTATACTGTATGTCAATATGTGGTTAGGTGGAGATGGATGTGTGAAATATCTTTCTGTGCTGCGTTTCTATGTGTTGCATATGCGGGAGGACCTAGAATCTCTATCGCTTGCTCTGCCAAATGTGGATTTGTATGGACAGAGCAGGGAAGAGGAGGGTAAATGTAGCGTGTTCTTGTGTTGTTTTTTTCCCATCAGCTTTGCTGTGTCGTGTTTGTAGTGTTTTGTTATGTTGTGTATTGTGTCTCAAGTGTGTGCCTCTGCAATTGACACAAGAGAATTTCCCACCGGGACAAATCAATTATCTATCCATGCATCTCTACCTGCCTTATAGGGACCCAAGGGGAAATCTCACGTGTAAATCTCACGTGTAAATCTCACAAGTAGAGTGCAGGATCTAAGTGTATTCAGTTTCAATCTAGAAAAAAAGAACAAAACAAAACAACAAAACACCTTCTCAGTCTCACCTTTACCCATGACACGGGTGAACTGTCCAGCAATGTCGCCGTCTGAAATGGGTGTGGCTGAAGACTCTCCATCACAGGGGGGCGGGTTGTGGGACTGGAAGCCCTCTGAGGCCAGCTCTTTATCTGCCCCTGCCTTGGGGGCTTCTGAAGGGGAGGCGGTGGGGTCCGAGGCTGTCTGCACTGCGCTGGGTGGGCTGTAGGCCTTGATGGGTGTGATGATGATCTGTTGCAGCTCCTGGAGGGCGTTACGCAGGTTCCCCCCTTCCAAAATGTCCTGCCAAAAGATGACTACATTAGTACCATATACAAGCTCTTCTCAGATAAGCCACTTTTGGGCAGCAGGGTGATGTTGTGAGCAGGGAGGCAGACGTTCAACCACAGGACCTGGATTCAAGCCACAGTGTCAGCAAGCATCTGCCCTGCTGAAATGTCCTAAAGCAAGACACTGAATCCCTGCCAGCTCCTAAGGCGCTGCTCTGTGGCTGACCCTGCTCCCTAACCTCCTTGTGGAGGAGGGAAAGCAAAATGAGAATTTCCCTATGGGGATCAATAAAGTGTCACATTGCTATTGTTATTCAGTAAATAAAAGCATGAATGAGTAAATATTCAAGGACATTTTGATCAGCATGACTAAAAATTCAACACAACACATTTTCAGTATGAGAAAAACATCTTGATTCCATCTGAATTACCTTCTCTAAAGACTTGAGCACACTCTGCCTCTCTCGCAGTTTCTGGATACTCAAGGCAATCTTATGCCGCGCCCCCTTAGTGACATTCTAAAAGGAGACAGATAGAAAATAACAAGAGGGCATGAAATGCAGGCAAGTCATTTCTCGTGGGAACACTGGCCAATTTGTACAGTTACTAAATAACAAACCTAATCACCATCTGTTTCATTAAAGCCAAGGGGCAAAGGCAAAATCGCACTATTTATATGTGTGAGTGGCTCTATATAACTGTAGGGTGCATTGCTTAATTTCATGCCTCATTGAGAGTTGATGTATCATCAGGTTTGAGGACAGTAATGTTCACAATTGATGGGGAGGGGTGGAATAATCAAAGCCCGGCCCCAGTGTATGTGAAGGGAAGGCATATAAACCTGTGACTCCAGGTGCTGCTCTGTGAGAATCATCATCTCCTCATAGGTCATCTGGGAGAAAAGTGATGCATATTTATGAAGACGGAGACTCTTCAACCATGTGGGGACATCTTGAGCAAACACACAAACACAAACACACCAAGGGACAAAAAAACAAAACATACAGTTACATTTCGGCTTATATCACCACAGCTGTTGGCAGTGCATGGCTTTTACCAAAGTAAAATACCATCTATGTGACCGCCTTTGGCTTGTGTAGGTGATGAACTCTGACCTTTCATTCCACTGCCATCCTCCTGGAAGGTGTTGCGTGTGGAACCTTGTTCTTCTGTCTGCTCACTGCCTGAGGAGGCCACACTGCTTTGGGGGGACAGGGGTGCGTGGTCTGTTGGAACGAAGGCCTGCCGGCCCCCCAGGTCGTCCTGGCTGACCCACTCAGAGCCACAAGCCTGGGGACTGTTAGGGATTAGGGACATGGACTTCTTCAGAGGGCTAGGCTGCATCTGCCCACCCAGACCTGGCAAGGGGAACAATTCAGGTAGGTAGATCGTTAGAAAATGTATAGAATACTTTGGAAAGGGAACATGGATAGTATTCTAGATTCTCAGATGAGAGATGAAGACAAATTATATTAGTACCAAAAACTACAATTAACACCTTAACAAAATGCTCATTCACATGTACAATGGTTTCACTTCTCCCAACACACTATATCCTTCCTACGTTTTCTCCACAGCTAAAAATGATAGGAAATGGGGAAATAGTTACCTGTGTTATTGCTGTTGATGGGAGAGGACATCCCGCCTGGGAACGGCATGTGTCCATTCTGGCCTGCTGGAGATGTGCTGGACGAGGGGGACTTGTCGTGCCAGGCGTGACCAGGGTCCAGGGCCTCAGCAGAGCTGGGCCATTCATCTGAGCCCTGGCGCGGGTGATACGGGCTGGATGGGGCCCGGGAGGAGGGTGCATAGCCACTGGACAGGTGCTCCTCTAGGTGGTTCAGCCACATGGCCAGAGAGGTGCGGTCGTCCAGGGTGGTGGCAGGGTGGATGAGAGCATAAGATAGCAGCTGTCTGCTCTCTTCCACAAACAGGCTGCTCTCAATAGTGTGACTCAACACCTTCTGCAGCAGCTTCATGTACTCACATTTGGCCTCGCTGTTGCGCGGCTGCAGCAGAGGCAGGTGGGACAGCAGCAGAGATACCACCTTCTCCTTTGGCTCCTGGTGCCACTGGCTGACAATAGCTGATGACAAGAGAGACAGAGATGACTTGGATCAATAATTTAACAAGTGACTGATTTTGGTAAAATACAAGGCTTTTTCAACATCAGAAAAAGACAGAACCAACAGTGTATCCAACAGATATTCAGATATCGCTCAGCTACCTGCATTGTTGGCTTCAGCTTCTAGGATGTGGATCTCTGTGCAGTCTGCCAGCCAGTGCTCAAGGCAGATGTGTAAGAAGCGAGCCTGGGTGCGGGACACCCTCTTCAGGAGGGACAACAGTGCCACCGTCTGTTCACACTCATTCCAGCCCTTGAACCAATCCGTCAAGATGCCCACCTGGTCTCGGAACATCATGGCGTGTCTCCTCGGGAAGGAGAACAGGAATGTGTGGGTGGGGAGGGGGGTACTGGAAACACTGCTTTCTCACACACAGGGTCACTCTAGCCCCGCACAGCGGGGTCGTATTTGGAACAGTCCTGGGATCCCCTCAGATTGGACCGAGGGGCCCTCACATGGTTCAGGTGCAGGAGTGACTGCAGATAGGGGTGGCGTGTGGATTACTTGGAAGAGGTCTTATGTAGTGAGGGTGGGAAAATGTGTCAATTCTAGTTGGTAGTAACACAGAAGGCAGAAAGAGGCGTTGTCTCACTCTGGCATGTCCAGGATCACATCATCCGTGTCCTATCAAATCAACAAACACGGAGGGAGAATAAGTCTTCCATTACTTTGTGTTTTGTACATTTGTTGTGTTTCTTCAATATTCAGCTGATGTCTAAATTTCAAAATCCTAGCCAACCCAATATCATGACTTAAGTACATTAAAAAATATCACACATATCTAGGCCTAGCTTTTTGAGCTTTTTCTAAATGCATCAGTCAGTGTGATACCAAGGGTAAATAAATATATCAAGTGAATATGAGTGATTTGACAGATAAGGTCCAATTCACAAAATGTGAAAGGGAATATCCATCCCTCAGAATTAACATATGTTATTCCTATGATCTTAGACAGTTTTGTTAGTATTTGTGAACATAAACTGTTCTCCCACAAAGCTGCAAACAAGAGACGCAAGAAGACTTTCTTGGATGATGGCATTGGTATTAAATGACAAATCTTTGAGCTGACAGTGAATGACAACTGTTGAAACTGACAATCAGTGGGAGACTGCCATTGTGGACATAGCAACAGTACAAGGGATAATATATTTATACAATATGAGTTTAGGGCCCAAAAAATACAGAACATTCAAACACACTGATCAGCTTTGGCAAACCTTTTGTTCAGAACAACAGTAACAAGGTAATATAACTGCATACTGGAGTCCTGGACCTTGTTGATTTCAGTTACAAATGAGCTGTCCATGTATTAGTCATTCTCGTCTCATCAAAACCTTACAGGTTTGACTTTAAACACCGTGAGATATCTCTAGGCAAATCTTGCGAAACATTTCCCGAAAATCTTAGTCACAATTGTGACTTTTAGGGTGTTGTTGTTTGTGGTAAGCATATAACATTATGCTGTATCTATTAGTTCAAAGAGATTCTTGCCAACGTTGCTCACGCTGCTTGAGTCATGTCATGGTAATAAAGGCGCAAGTCATTCACATAAAGGCAGGTGCGTAAAATACACCTTAACCAAGAGATAACAGTTGGTAAGTAACGCCAAGAGTAATGGCTAATGCATAACGCTAATGCAGAAGTTTGCATAAACATAAAAAAGGGCACTGCTGGCCAAAGCAAAAATGCTGTCATCCGTGCCCTGCATTTAGAACAGCTAATCATAATACAGAGATTATCTGCTACTGGGCAGAAGTAGAACACATATAGTCACTAACCAGCTAGCTACATGTCAAAAGCATCAATTGCCAACACCGCAAACAGTGATACACATATTAGTTATTGCTTGGAGTAACAGTAATGAACAAACCTGAGAGAGTGACGTTAAGTTCTGGTCACCAGACTGTTGTTTTTGTTATTCCTGCACGATTTAATGAATCGAATCTTGTTACACTCGGCTGCTTGCTTCAGTCTAGCATTAGGTAGCGGTTAGCTAGAGTTAGCTTGATCGGCCTAGTCAGTGATGAGGGATTCAGGATTTGTATTGTTTTTCGTTGACGATGTTGCTGCTGGTATGCCCCTTTACCCCGTTTCGTACTTCAATCTCCACGGTGCAAACAGGGTCGTCAAACCGCAAATTGTCCTCAACAACACGTTATAGGTAGTTTGATTAAGTTAAATGGCTAGCAATTTTCAATCAGCGGACTCAAAAGCTTGGTTGTTTACCTTTGTCAATTGTCACTTGTTAGCGAGCTAGGCTACAGTGCTAGTGGATAGCTAGCTCGACGGTAAGGATAGCTAAATGCTAGCGCTAGCTTCTTAGCTAGCAAGTTTGCTTATAAATGCAATAACGTTAGCTTAGCTGAGATAAGCGTCGATTTCGATCCCGTGCGTGGCATTCGATAAACATATTCCTTTACAGCGACGAGCTCCCGTGATTTCAAATATATAATGTAAAAGAATAAATGTACAAAATGTTTATTACAATACAGAAATAAAGAGAGTACGCCTGGAGAAATCTACTTCGATTTAGAGTTGACGTAAGACGTGAGCACAACGTCATACGTTGGGACGGTACGCAATGTTTTGTTCCACCCACAATTTAGAGCGTTCAGGCTATGGTTCCGCCACTGCAAAAAGAAAGGCTGGCCCACCCTGCCAAGTCAGCCAGGGAAACACTATACACTAATGCAGGCACGTGGTGGTTGAATTACTTTAATTTCAAATTATGGATCTATTCAAGGTGGACAATTAAATCTGTTGTGTCAGACTGGAATGTATAATTTTGGTCCAAATATTGTTTTATTTTTTTGTGGCTGACAATTATTGTAATTTGCAATAAAAGATATTCACACTGTTGACTACAACACATTATCTGAGTGCAGAGCAAACTTGTGAAACTAGCTGACATCAGAGGGAGTTTGCACACTAATGTCATCTTGTACTGGAGAAAAGGGGAGGCGGCACTGATGGCACTGTAGCTGTGTGTCTGCCCTCCCCTTTGCACTAAAGGAGGATCTTGACAGTCTGATAGTAGCTGTCAGCTTGTCACTAGCTGGTGTAAGGAACTTCAAGCAAGGCAGTGTCACTGAGGACAGGAAGGCAGACGCAGACCCCTTTGAGAATGGTATGAAAGTCTGTTGCAATTGCTTGAAAGATTATGCTTTTCTGTAGAAATGTACTGGATTTGATGATTTGACTCAGTTTTTTTTTATTTAGTTGGTTTCTGATTAATTTATTGAGACCCAAGTCTACCATCCCCCTCACTTTCGTCACACAGGAAACTACATTCTGCCATGCTGCAACAAAAACATTTCCTGCCCTCAATATGTCACTATATTATTTTGAATGTTTAATGCATCCATGCATGGTGGACGGAGAGCTGAACGTCTGAAATTATTTAAGCTGATGTCCCCAACCCTCTTTCTTTTTCTGTTTTGACTATTTGCAATGTAATCCACATAATTTTATTTAAATATTTTGATATTTCTTAGTCTGCCTTCTTAGTCTTTTACTGATTTTCTATTCCACGTTGCAGTCAAGCTCCCTGGTTGTGTGTGAAGTGGATGAGAGTCTGAAAGATAAACTGAGGAAGTTTAGATTTCGAAAAGAAACCAACAATGCTGCCATATTGAGTAAGTATCACATGCTGGTGGTGAATGTTAGTTACTTACATATCTCCACTCTAATTGTTCCATTTAATCCTTTTGAATAACACAGTTGTAATTTGTTCAACCAAATCCCACACTCATTCAACATGAGTGTGTCAACACAGGCAAAACCAGAAAGACCAATAATCATTCTTCTTTCTCACAGTGAAAATAGACATGGAGAGACAGCTTGTGATCCTTGAGGAGGAATATGAGGCAAGTAAACTGATTGAACTTTGTCTTTTGCAGATGTTACAGTCTGAGTTAAAAGTCACCAACAAAACTCTGTCTTTCAGGATATTTCCCTGGATGACTTGAGAGATGAACTTCCAGAGCGGCAGCCCAGATATCCTCACTGAATGTCACAAGTACATTCTTGCATAGTTTTCTTCTTAAAGTCTGCACATTTACACACAACAGTATTTAGGAATTCTGTTCTAATATGGCAACTGTGTTATCAGAACATCATTCAGTTTTATTTTCCTTGACAACAGCGCACATTCATTGTCTACAGCTACAAATACGTCCACGCTGATGGCAGAGTGTCTTATCCTCTGTGCTTCATATTCTCCAGTCCGATGGGTAAGTAATCATCCTGGCTGTCACAAGCCAAAAGCAATCTCTTTCCCCTTCATTGGACAGAAAGATTCTTGTTCGGTTTGTGGAGTAGAACGAAAAAACTTGGCTGCCAAATTAACAGGGATCTTCACTGCTCTGCTATACAGTTTATGAATATTTATAATGGTGAGAAGTGTGACATCTCTTGGATATGTCGATGTTCTTTAACCTAGTCAAATTAAGGAATCTCTGGGGGAAAAAATGAACTTTTATCACACAATTCAACAGGGTGCAAGCCTGAACAACAGATGATGTACGCAGGCAGCAAGAACCAACTGGTCCAAGCTGCAGAGCTCACAAAGGTGATTATCCCAAATACTGACCTACATTTTATAATAAGATGCAGTGGTGTGAAGTAACTAATAACAAGTATTTACTGTACTTTTTTTTTTTTTTTTTTTTGATAATATTAACACTATTTTCTAAACTTGATTACCAAATCCTTTCATTGATGCTTGACTATATTTTATTTTCTGTCTAGAGTGGTGACTACAATAGTAAATGTGCCATCTATAGTAAATCTGTCATTTAAGCAATTATGTTTGATGTGATGAAAATCTAACCATTTTTCAAATGCTGATAATTACTGAAAAATCTGTTTATGAACTACAAAATCGATATATTTCTGGGAGACTACAAAATGTTTTTTTTTATTTTTAACTGACTAGCATTAGTTCGGTAAGTTATTTATACTTTTAACTGGCTAATTTCCGATACATCTCCTACCTCCAAATTGTATTAAAAATCCACTCGAGTAATGATGGTCAAGTAAAATATTTCAGCGCACATTCCACACAAGATATCACAAGTATTCACATTTTGACTCTGATCTTCTCTGCCTTTACTTTGTGAGGTCTTTGAAACAAGAAACACTGATGACTTGTCAGAGCAGTGGCTGAAGGATCACCTGGCATTTTTCCGCTGAACATGCATCTTCCTACATCTTATAACTATCACGTTTAATTGTTTATAAAAACTAATATCTGTAATATTCCATTTCACTCGTTTTATTCATACTTATGCATCTCATTGCTATTAAATGATTTATTCACTCAAGTTTGAATGTTTTATTTTTTCAGTTTTGCCTTGGAATCTTATTAATTTTGGACAGCAAATACACAGATCACTTTCATATTGCATTACAACCAAATTCCTCTCAAATTTGGGTCTGAAGTAAACCTCATAAAATATTGACGTATTTACAGTAAAATGGCGCACAGACACTGCTGCAATGCGTGGACTGATGGTAAAATCAGCTGCTAAATTCACAGGATTATTTAGAGGTTCAGTGTGAGAAAAACATAACAAAAAAAACTTTGACCATTGACTTTTCTTACAAAACATTACCTGCATTTTATTATCAGTTTCAAAGCCATAATGCAATGACCTGTCAAAAGCTGAGAAAACAAAAACATTTTTACATGATCCTGCACTGAATATCTGACAGACAATAGTTTGCTCTTCTGATGCCGAGTAAAACAAATGTAGAGGAATGGTGTACAAATAACTACTGGTAAGTGTCAGCTAAATCTACAAACCAAAACTTTGAACAGAATTGAGTAACTGATGTCCCCAGGTGCCCAAAAACCACATGGATCTCCCTCACAAATTGCATTTATTATTTTCAACAATCAAGAGACTCCAGCCCCGGACTGAGTTAGTATTACGGACAGCAGAACATTTCCACGAGGCAGCCTGGGCTCTTTTGAAACCAGCTGACTGGAGCTAAACATACAGATAAGATAAGTGGCTTTCACCACACTGTCTGGACAGGGGACCTCATTCGCTGTCACTGGCGTCGCTGGAATCCGAGCCTTGTTCACTCCCGCTTCCGCTCTGAGCGCGGGCCTCTGAACGGTCGCTGCTGCGGTCGCTGTGTGCCGGAGAGCCGCTGCCGCTCCTCCTGCCTCCTCGGTCCCCTCCCTCGTCCTCGCTCCCGCTGCCCTCCTCCCCGCTGCTCCTGGCAGAGTTCTTGGGCTCGTTGTCGTCGTCGTCACTGTCGTCGTCGCTGCCGAAGATCTCTTCCTCGTCTCTCATCTCCCTGGTCCTCTCCTCGCCGCTCTCGCTCCCGCTGCCGCTGGGTTTCCTCCTTCGCTTTCCGACCTCCTCGTCCTCTTCTTCCTCTTCTGCCCGTTGCTCCTGGTCTTCGTCCTCCCTCTCAGATTCACTGTCGGAGTTCTCTGCCTCACTCCCGCTGCCCTTGTCTTTCTCGTCGCCTGGAAAAGACGGTAAAAACATCAGAGAAACAGCAGATGGTGAACGATTTAGTGGGCACAAGCTGACTGTTACTATGGTGCAGCAGGTAGCAAATTCAGTGCAAATTAAGTGAAGAGAAAATCCACTGGCTAGGTGCCACTGGATAAAAGAAACCGACAACTGACCAGAGTCCTGCAGGTCTTTATCCAGGTCCATGTCTTCCTCTTCATCTTCCGGCTCATGGTTCTCCAGCTGAGCCTTACGTGCTTCCTGCAGACAATAAAGGGGAATGACATCACTACACTACTACTGACTGAGGAATGAAGAAGAATCCAAGCTTACAGGTATCATTATAAAATGGATTGTTCCAGTCCTGTTCAGTTCTGATTAGCTGTCATGTTTGAAGTCATTGTAAAATACGCAAGTGCACACAGTGAGCACATAGCAATTCGTTTAAATATTAACATGCTAATCAAAAATCACCACTCATACTGGTACTTCTGTGTTGCTTTGTGATTACTTTGTTTAGCACCTGTTCAAGAATGATATTGTGTGGTGGAAGAATAACATTTAATCATTATATTTTAAATCTGATAAGATTTACTGAACCTTTGCCTTCTTTTTTAGTAAGTATGCTAAGTGTTGTGCTCAATAACATCTCTTAGCTGTCTAAACAAAAAAGAAACAAAAAACACAGCAACACTAAAACACTGTGTTGAGTGCTTTTCATAAGATGGTGGCAACACACTATTGTATTTAAAGACAAAGAATGTGAATGTTCAATAAAACTTTATTTTAATCAGTAATAAATAATAAATGAATGTTATTCTTCCACCAAACAAACCGTCTAATAATTGGTACAGAGTCCAAGCCTGATGACATGTTCAATGCAAAGACTTGAAAAATAATGTAAAAACCTTTTAAAATAATATAAAGAAAACCAGGCTCTGAGAGCAGCTAGACTCACCTGGGCTTCCAGCTCCTTCTCGTTCATGTCTCTGTGCTTACACACCAGCACAGCGTTTGTGGTGGACTGAGCTCCGGCCTTGGCTCTCCTCTTGCTCAGACGCACTCTGCAATGCACAGCACAGTGTCAGAAGCCAAGGCCAAACACAGTTTCTCATGAAAGCCCCCCATACCAGTGTGGGCGGCATTGATCTGCAGGTTTGTTTTGTACCTTAACTGGCATCAACGTTACTAAACCAAAACAAGATATATTTATGATCTAAACATATTTTCTAAGAATATTAATGTAAAAAATTGACTTTCCTCTTCTTCATAGTGAGGTGAAACAAAAAACAAGCCTCTTGTCTCCACATTAGTTACCTGGTCTCAAGCTCATTGTAGTAAACACCATCTCCATCTCTGAAGATGAAGAAGTAGTTCTCCTCATAACCCTTGCTGGCTTTGTTCTTCACATTCCAGTTGTACTCCCTGGCTATCTTGTAGTCATACCTGAAACACACAGACAACATAATGCATGTTAATAAATACTTATTGTAACTAAGGTTGACATGAACATGCAAAACAAAGTAACAGAGGTCATGATTATAATGTGCAGCAAAAAAAACATGTTTCTGCTGATGTCATAGCTTTACTTACAGCTCCTCTGGCATGTAATCCAACTCCTCCTCCACGTCTCTCTTGCGCTTGCGAAGTGTTTCCTCATTTGGCAGGAAGTAGGCCACAAACTGATTTCCTTCCTCATCCATCATACCTCTGTATTGTAGAGTAACAGACCATGTTAATCAGAGGTCATAGAAAAGATCTACTGTATATACGCACACATATCCACAAAACCGATGTTTTATCTACACACCGGATCATGGCCTGAGACATCATTTCCACTCCTGCAGGTCCCGACATGTCTTTAGGTGCAGGATCAGAGTCAAAGATGACCTGAGCACATGGGTTGATCCACATCTGGGGAAACAAGGTACAGATAAAATCAATATCCAAAACCACAATGTGCATGTAATAACTATGACTGCTCAAGAATGCTCACAAAACTAACAATACATATTTAAAAGAAAGAAATGGAGTTAACATGTAGTATGCCTTCTGTATAGTGTATTAAGACAATAAAATAAATGCTTGAATGTAAAGTAAGAGACAAATAAAAAAAAAGAGGGAAACAGAACAAAAAAACATGATGGGGGAGGGAGGGGAATAAATTAAAGAAAATGCCTGCCTTATTCATGTAGTTCTCCCACTACAGTGCTCATAGCATGCAATTTGAAATCATCACAGACTCTAAAAGCCACTAAGTGGAGTGAAATGTTATGCATGTTAAAAAGCTTGCTCACCTTGAAGTCAGGGAACACAGGCAGTACCTCCACAGGAGTAACTCTGGGTTTACTGTAGTGCTGCGCAATCTGGAGAGAAAAAAAAACATGTTTACAGCCCATAAAAGTCAAAAAGTTTTTTCCATTTATTAAACTAGGCAGGTTGAATGAATGAATGCATTCATGAATACATTCATATTTACAGCCTGGGGGAATAATTACAGAGGGAGCAGAGGGTTACAAGCATGCACACATTCACATCTGGTAGCTGCCTGTTACAAACACAGTCCTCTACAGCTGGCCACAGAGCAGCTACACAGGGGCTGGAGGTTAAGTGCCTTGTTCAAGGGCTCCTCAGCAGGAGGGGAGAGTGTGTCTCATTCTGTTCAGCAGCCCACTTCTCTAACTATTAGACTACTGCCACCTAAGCCAATTTAGTAAGGCATTAGTGTGAAAATCATAACCTTTATTTAAAAGAGAAATGATATTAAGAGCAAGTTTCTCCTGTAGGGCAGACAAAGGGAACAAAGAAGCACAGTACACAAGGAAGGCAATAGGATCTCAGGGGGAGAAACAATTCTTTACAATTGTAAAAAAAAAAAAAAAAAAATGCAATGTGCAGAAATATGTACGCATGTGCAACATACATGCAGTGACCTTTGTGACTAAAGGATTTTGCCTTTTCAGGCTGTTTTCCTTAATTAATTATTGGAGGATATATTCTATGAAGCTGTACTGAAACTGCAGGGCAAGGCTGGTAGCCTATATGGTGCATTTTAGTTTCTTGTAATAGGCAGGTTGTAAACAACAAGGATTTGGTCAGCCTGGTAATGTGCTCCCTCACCGATTTATGTGCATCCTCAAATGTCTTCTCAATGGCAGCAATCTGGCTGTCTCTGTCCTTGTAAATCTCCTCCTCTGTGAACTGCTGTTTGACAGACACACCAATTCTAACAAAAGAAGAAAGTTTGATTACTGAAAGTCACATACTTTAACGTTTAAATAACAGCAGGTAATGTAAAAGGTAGGGGCATCAAGCCTGCTAGGTCTTAGTGACTTACTTGACTTCCACTTTCTCATTGGAGACGCCATATCTGTTAAACTCTGTAGAAATATATTCTGTTTTCCTCATCCATGGGACCACCTTGGCATGCTGCTGTGATCTTCAGAAAGAGGAACAAAAGGTTCAAACTGAACGCTCCACACAATTCTTAAACAGTGGTTCAACATGATGCCGCACATTTGGTGACCTTACCTCTTAGAGCTGGATGGAGCCTGGATGTCTTCTTCCAATAGCTTTTCATCAGCCGGATCCAAGAGAACTGAAAAAATGAAAAGAGTTAAATCAACCAGCATAATCTCTGACATTGGTGGACATTTGGTCATGAAAGGATGTGGCAAGTGACTGTCCACAATTGAAGACTTACTGCTGGGATCTATGCGGTAGGTGTCTGGGTTGATGAGATCAATGGTGACCCCGAGGTCTGGCTCGGTCAGGAGCTCATGCTTGTGCTGCTTCTCTAGAGAGGTGGCTTTGTACTGTACAAACCTGTCACAACACAATAAGACATGTAGGGTTGTCAAAAGTATCAATACTTCAATAAGTATCGATACAAAAAATTTGAAACGGATACAATACTCATTTGCAACAGTATCGATACCAGCAGTGCTTTCTCTTAATGAAAAATCAAACATATTATTTCTCCGCCTCCACTAGCCATACACACACACACACATACACACACCCGGTACCGCTGCCCACAGCCCCTCCTCTCACTAGTAGCAGTCAGCTGGGTTGTTGCCTCAGTCAGCAAACAATGCTACAGAGTGGTGCCGACGAAGGGGGGTAACACGTCAAACTTAGCGAAGCACCTTAAGGACCGACAGGCCAGTCTATATAAAGAATTTCGAGAGGTTACCGAAAGCTCCCGTTTCAACATCACTGAAGCATTAAACATTTATCATAAACGTTAACGGACCCTGGACTAGCAAACCAAGCAAAGTTATCAAGTACGTTTGCCAGATGCCCGGTTTTCGACCGGACTGTCCGGTTTTCAGATGCATTGCCCGGGCCCGGTCAGAAGGCTCGACCGGACACTGAAATGTCCGATTAAAATTATTCTGTCAATAATAATCCACTAACTCTAGCCCTGCTGATTTTTCCCTATCATTGGTGGGTATCTGTTGCTTCAACAAGCTAAAAGTGTTCTGATAAGCTGATGAGCAGGGGTAATCTGCTGTGTAAGTGCAAAGTTTTGAATGAGTTTTATCGGGCTTACGTTATGGAGAACCGTGAGTCTCTGTCTGTCTGTCTATCTGTCTCGTTTGCACCGGGATTTCCCCCTGCGTTGTCGGATATTAAGGGACTAGTTTGGGTCTCTGTGTCTGTGTTTTTTTCTTAGCTGCTTACAGTCTATGCTGCAGAGGCCAGGAGGCAATATGATGTTTCACATGCTTGTGCAGTATAAGCTCACTCCCCTCATAAAAAAAGAGCAAATCATGACGGCGATCGACACCTGTCAATCAAAAATGTGTTGTTTGATCTCAGACAACTTTAAAATATTGTTTTCATGTAAAAATTATTTACAATTTTTTTGAAAATTCTCCCCCCCCCCCCTGTGGTATTGAAAATGGTATCGCATATTGATATTTTCCTGGGTGTTGTATCGAAGTTAGAAATTCTAGTATCGTGCCAACCCTAAAGAGATGTCAGGCCTTGTCCGTGTTTGCCGATGTCAATTCTAGTGACAGTGAATGGGGAGGAAAAAAGCAATGAGGGCATTCACCTGTGCTGGTCAAATGGATATGTGATGAATTTGGGGTCAAAGGGGATGTCAGGCAGGCTGTTGCAGTATTTCACTCGACAGACCACTCCTGACCTGTCACAGGAACAAACACAGCCCGAGTTAGATGGACACATTTTTACACAACTACTACTACTACTACTGCTTTTAAAGACAGTCCAAAATACATGATAACAAACTTCACATTGTTAAATTCTCTTACCTCTCTGGGACCGTCCTGTGAGAGGAGTTCCTACTGTAAAAGAAAACAGATGTATGTCATACTTCTCACCATCTCTCTTAACTTACTGCTAGAGACATATCAAAGCTACATATGTTGTTTAGGTATTGAGTCAATACTGTACTACTGTGTTTTTTCACTGTCCTCTCTGTGCAACATAAGTGAGATCCTTTTTGCAGACAATCTCTTGTACCATACTTGTCCAAGGTAAAGTCACAGGGGAGAACCACTGCTTTTTACAATTTTTAGGCTCCTAAAAACTACACCTTGCCTCTGCCCTGCAAAAATGTCTATCTTAACAAGTCATTTAGTCTCATAATAAATCTTATGATCTTATTCTTGTCTAAAAAAAAAAAAGTGGAAATTATGGATGAGATAATGGCACTACTTTCCAATGCAGTTTCACTTGTTTCAGGAATTTACTAGGTCATATCTTTGAACAGTACAGAATAAGGCAATCCACTGGTGTCAAAACAATGAACCTTGGAAAAATATTTAAAGAAGCTGATATGCATTGCAAAGATGAAAGGATCTCACCCCACTGGAAATGAGGTTTTCAGATTAAATACTAAAATAATCCAGACGTCCAAATTCTTTGAGTGACTAGCTGTAAAAATGTGACTAGAAATAATAACTCTCTCCTGTGACTCCTGTCGGTACCAACAACAGTTACCTGTGCAGTCAGTGTCACTCGTATTTCAGTGTCACTAACGTAAAGTTGCACCAACCAAATACATGTGATGAACAAATTAAAAGAGGTTATTTGATTTTCCTCGGCTTTACTTAACTAACACGATCGCCTGATAAGACCTAACGTTAACTATCTAACGTTACGAGCTGTAATGTTAGGTTAGGTTAGCACTTCAGTTTAACCATTAGCATTAGGTAGCTAACTTAGCCTTGAGCTTGCTTGTTGTCGTTAGGTTTCCTCGTAGATACAGTTAGCTAGGCACCGACAATGAACAATCGTATAAATTAATGACCTGTGGGTGCGTTAACATTAGCTAACAAACCTTAGTACAATCTGTTTTATGTAGAAAGCTAACTAACTTGTGGAAAGCTTAATTTTTTTTTTTTACCTGTGGCCGTCTTCTCGCTGAGCTTGTGTCTGAATAGTTGGAGCCATGTTCAACACAAATCGCTCACAACTCGCAGCACAGTTTCTTATTTGTACAGTTGATCAACAAAATCACCCCTGATGAAAACGATCGCCTAAATAAAACCACAACATATAAAGTACACTCTCCGCCACACTGTGCACTTTTGTTTTTCCGTCCGACTAGCTGGTGACCCCGGTCTTGATTTGCAGTTCAGTCTCCCGATGAGGTTTAACTTTATAGTGAGCGCCCCCTGCTGCCCCGGTATGGGAGGTGGAGACACTGGACGCCATTCCCTTCAGTGCAGCTTCTAGTTTATTTAAGCAAAAACGTGCACTTTCAAAAATACTTGCATTTATTCAGCATGACAATGAATACAAAAAAACAGCATACACATAGTTCCTCTCAGATACAAAAGCAGCCCGATACTATCCGTTTGTTTTGTTTAAAAGCAGTTTAACTCGTGGGGAGCAAGCACAAACACACCTAAGTCTGGGCAGGCCACCATTCCCACTGCTTCCCAAGGTGTTACATCTTTTTAGTATAGGTTAACTATTATTTCTGGCTAGAACAGTGCCATATTGCATTGACAGAGTAGTTTTATCATAGGGTACACTCTCCTCAGTATTATTCGCTGATCTCTAGACAGTATTATTCTATGCTGTGATCAACAAAATAATAAATTATATTTTTTCAGATGGCCATCCCTGGCCACAGTGTATCTATGTCAGGGTTTTGTGTGTGAAAAAGGTTGTAAACTCCTGACCAATCCCATACACTTCCATGTAAACCCAAGAACATGACTCCCCCAAACCCCAACATTCAAAATTGGCTCCTTGTTAAAGCAAACATTCACCAAAAAAAAATCTGTTTGATAATTGGTTAGAACATTCATAAGCCTAACTAATAACAAATTTACTGCAATTCGATTTCAAAACAAAACAAAACACAAATGTAGCTGCAAGCTGCAACAATTGCGGTTGCACAGAATGACAAAACGATGAAAATGCCGTCTATGTGCAAATCTTACAACTGAGTTCAAAAAAATAAAACGATGCATTGAACCCATCCTTTGCTACCCAAGCATTTTCTGTCAAACTCATCTTGCTTCACCAGTATCTGAGTGAAAGATAAGTGTTTAATGTTACATGGTTGGGTGTGATACACTTATCATTCATTAAGAACCTCCTCCTAAGTTGCTCCTTCACTGGTACTGCAAATCTCCACCCACCTATCATTAAACGTGGGCCTACAGTTAGTTATGTTGAGAAGGACCATGCACTACAGTGTGCTAGGCAGTCAGTGCAAAGGAAAAATAGCTACTGCTTTTCATCATCATTAGACACATAACTCCAATAACCATCTATGGAGAGTCCTTTCTGTGGAGTCCAGAGTCTTCTTCTGTCTCAGGTCTGCATCTGTCTTTGTATGCTGGTGTCGACTCTGTTGGGAGAGACAAGAGATTAGGCCCTACACATACACACGCATCTTATATTTTGACACAGAATTATATAATCTCAATTTGCTTTTTAGTATTATGCTCAGGAAAACTACCCAAACGTACACCAGGGTCAAGACAAAGCTCTCACCTGCTCAACATGTATAGCATCTGACCAGGATCATCTGCAAATACCCTGCAACATCAAAAGATTGGTTACAATGGTTACAAAACAAAAACACACACGTTGACCCATGGACCATGTTCACAAAGCATTTCAGCTCAGAGTGCAATAAGCCCACAAAGTATCAAATTAAGTCTTGTTTGTCCATTTGTAATTTGTAAATCTGACAATCTATTTTAAAACAGAGAATACACAGATTCAATTATGGACATTTCCCATTAGGCCTTGTGTGTATTTCCCCAAATCCTTCCTCCCATCAGTTCAGGACACAGGGCCTAAGGACACTGAAGGCCCCAAGTTTGAGCCTTAAATGAATAAAATGGCATCTAGAATGATACAGTTTCACAGTAATATTTACCTTCAAGATTCAACAACTTAAATGTAGACAATTTCTATTTCAATACATATTGAAGCAATTCAACATTTAATCTTATTGAAAACACTTAACAGGATGTTAAACAGCACGAGTCAACATCAAGTGATGTCTCATGTTAAGATGCTAAGATGGAGATGATGTCCTAATTTCCACCTCATCTCATCCTGCCTTCCCTTCTCCCACTACTTCCAGGTTACCTCCTGGTGAGAGAGGAGTGTTTGTGAGGGAGCAGAGGAACAGACCAGATGAGGGAAGTTTGGGGTATGCACCCCAGCCACTGCATGGATTATTTGGAGAACCCAGAGAACGTCTCTTACCCATCTCCCCAGTGGTAGAACGCCCGGTCCTGGTAGAATATACACAGAAACAGCCACACACTTATTGTCTCGACCCAGAAGATGACAAACAGGAACCATAGTGATGAGAGTAGGACTTCACACAACATGCTGGAGTTCTGTGGACAGTATAGCAGAATGGAAAGGAGAATAAATCACATCTGACCACTGTGCGACATCAGTAGCTACAGAGATCATATTACTTCTACGTCAAACGTTTAAAACGACAGTATTTTAGGACGTACCGATTCAGTGGCTGTTAGAAGTTAGAAAACGGGCTAACGTTAGCTGGTGCTACAATAATAGTTAGTAGCTAGCAAATGAAGGTCCAAACAGTTCTATCATATTAGCTAACGTTAACTGTGCTAAACTATATAGCTAGCTAGTTAACTTCACCAACTCCGACGTTACGCTTGATCAGACACAGTGGTGTTGGTCAATGATTTGGTCAAAATATTTATTGTTCTAACGTTAGCTAAGTTAGCTAGCTTGGCAAAACTAACGTGAAGTCAGCTAAGCTCGAGCTGGAAATCGCTGTTGTAGCTAATCGTTTTCTACAGTCTGATGTTACCTTGACATATTGGTCTATAGCACTTTATCATGCACCGTTAATGCAGCCTTTATGCCGCACATCTTTAAATTCATGTTGTAAAGCCATTTACTCACTCAAGTCAAAGACTTCTGAGACGGCATTCCTCTTATCAAGCTAGCCAAACATTCACTTTTGTTTACAACGGTCTCACGTTTCACGTTGCATGTGTTTCCGGTTTGGGACCAGTTTGAGCAGCGGTTCCCAAACTGGGGTCCAGGGACCTCCAGGAGGTGTTAAGACGGGTTTCAGGGGTCCCCGGCAAAATCAGGAAGTTAACTTATTTCGACCTTAATACATCCATGATTTCGGAAAAAAAAACGACAGGGCAAGTTATACTAAAATTACTTTATTACAGCTGATTTCTGTTCAATATCCCTCTGCCAACACAATAGTAATTATAATACAAACAAAATAGTACATTTGATCCTAGTTGTTTTTTTTTATTCTTCTGTTTTATGAATCTTTTTACACAATTTAAATCCACTTTTAGTACTTTTCCATCTCTTATGTAGTATCTTCATAATCTCTCAGACATTCAATAACATGTTTCACCATCTATACATTTTAATACAGGTTATATGAGTTGTAGTGGTAATGTTGTGCCAAAGAAGAATACTGACATCTTCAAAGAAATGCAATCTCTCTTTTCATAATTTGCCTGTCACCGCTTCATCTTTTCAAGCCTCTTTATATTGGCCACTAGACCAGAACCAACTGGTTTATATGTTTCATACATTTCGTGCCATTGGCCCAACGATAGGTATAATCATGGAGATGAAACAATGCAGTGGTGTCTGGGCTTGGCAACTCAGGTATGGCACAGTGTTTGACCAGAGGAAAGATCTCCATTTTCTGTTGCCGTCTCTCATTCAGTATCCCATATGCTTTCAGTCAGTAGGACAAAATTTGACATCAATGTTTAAGTAAAAAATAAAATAAAATCCAGGTTGGTGGAGAGGTCTTATGAATGACAATTATCAACAACAATATCAGACTCCCTCACACAGAACATTGACATAAAAGTGAACAAAAAGTGTGCATAAAACTTAAGGTTGGCATTATATAAGTGAGGTTTGATTGGCCTGACATTCAAACTATTGGCCTTGGCTTTGACTTAAGGTAAGATCCCAATAATCTTAAATACATTCCCACTTTTCTTTTTTCTTTTTTTTTTACTGAATATTAATAAATCAGAAAAGACTTGAATACAACCTGCTGTGTTACAGTAGCTGGAGCTTTTCACTTGGTGTTAAAAAGAAAACAAAGAAGGAAAGTGTTTGAGAGTTTTGGGACAAAACCTACGGTATGTAACATGATATAATGCATGCTTTCTAAAGTAGGGCAGGGTATATACAAGTGGAAAATAAAAATCCCACCTATTGAAGAAAGGATCCCAGCATTTGTGTGCCCTTAAATCTGATAAGAATTTATCACAGCATGACATTCAAAAAGAGCCAACATTTAAATGGTTATAAATCTAGTGGCTGTGAATGAGATTGGAATGGGGAGAAATGATCAACAAATAAGCAGAGGAACAATCGAGTCTGTAATGATAATTCTCACAAATGGCCAGTTGACAAAATGAGTGGCATTTAAAGAAAATGACAGCAAATGCATGCACATGAAGCATTTTGAGTCTGTGTACACAAACCATAAGCTTTTTTTTTTTTCCAGACAACTCAACACCATTTCTGCTTTGAGAGCGCAAGGTTTTCTAATATCAGTGTAGTCCGTCAGTTAAATAATGTTAGTTTTAGAAATTCTTTTCTTGTAATGCAAGTTTAGTTTTTAAATGTTTTATCTCATAAAAATATGCACAATATGAACATTGAACTCCAGCTTAGTGATTCGTGGGAGGATATATCGTAATCATCTCTGGATCGTTTTCCTTATAGGCCTATTAAATGTTTAAGTGTTTCAAATTCTCTTGAAAGCCCACTTGAAAGAAAGAAAAAAAAAGAACAGGAGAAAGAAATGGTTCAGGGAAGTTTTCTGGTCTGTAACAGGAGGAGAAACTGCTAGGGGTATCAAAGGACTACTTAAGTGCTTTTGCCACATTTATTCATTTTGAAATCTGCTGTTCTTACCGTGTCCGCCTTTTCCATGTTATATTTACATGCTACAAAGCCATAATGAGAACATGTGCTTGATTCACTCACCATTGTTCTTAGGTACTGATGAGATGGTTTAACATTGATTACTTAGCACCTTTTGTGTTCATAGTGTTGCTCAACTGGGCCCCAACATATTTTTAAACAGTGTTGTAGCTTTCTGTTCTCATATTCTTAGTAT
The DNA here is from genome assembly GCF_046629955.1 of Centroberyx affinis. Taxonomy (NCBI): domain Eukaryota; kingdom Metazoa; phylum Chordata; class Actinopteri; order Beryciformes; family Berycidae; genus Centroberyx; species Centroberyx affinis. Next base: position 192,123 of record NW_027281464.1, read on the forward strand.
TGCCAAGCCTGCTGTCATGGTCAAGACAATTACCTTAAACAAACAGCCTGCACATTATGGTCTCTCTTCAGTTTAGTCAATTTCTTTGATGGAAATTATGGTCAAAACAGGGAAGAAAAAAAAGCTAAAAAAGCTTTATATACCCATCATAAAATGCCTGCAGCATCCTCACATCCTGTAATCTACTGATTCACAATTATGCATAAAAGACATATAAGAGATACCAACTACAGCTATGTTTCCAGGACACAGTAAAAGCTGCAAGAAAGTAAAAGCTGCAAGGAAGCAAAAGCAAACAAAAAATAATCAAATGGAGATTCTCTGTTTGGATACATATCGGTTGCCTCATATTAGGCCTTGTCTGCGCTTGGGAAATTGTTCCTAAAAATCACAACACACGTTAGCTAGACTATTTCTTGACCATTTCCTCCACTCAACTACATACCAACAAAACACTCATCCTCCAGGTGCTTTGCTCAAAAAAAAAAAAAAAAGTAAAATATTCATTTTAACATTATACATATTTAGCTGTATAAAGTGCTTTGAAAAGGCAGCAGTTTTAAAAGGCACTAATAAAATCAACAGATTAATTCTAGGGTCCTTTTTAAAGGCAAAGGAGTCTACTCTTTCCTCACAATTCATGTGGCGTTACACATTGACATTCTCCTTAAAGCAGCTGTTCCCAAGTTCACCTCCAGAGTACCACCACTCTAAATCTGTTTGTCAGACCTATAAATATAGTTACTGATATGAGCAAATAACGTTCTATTTTTCACAATTTATAAGACTTCATAACACCAACATTACTGCATACATACATACAGTGAATATAACAAATTTGAGAAAAGACTTTGGGACCTTTTATGTCAACTAAAAATACCAGTGTATAACATTAAAATTTAAAGTTAAGAAAACAATAAACTAAAAATACACTGGCATTTATCTCAAATGCTGATTTGAGATTTAAAACATTAAAATATAAACATCTGACTGAGACTTAATTCTATTATCAAAGGTTAAAAAGGCACAATATTAGAGTTGTAGCATAACTATTAAGCCTGAAACAGTTAAGATTAGTTTATTTGGCTCTGGATTTGTAAAGTCTCATTTTGGCTGATGACCAGGAAACCAAGTGAAATATAACTACTGAAAAAAGAAGGCATCTAATTTATCACGATGACCATTACAGCAGGCTGGCATCAGAACAGCAAAGCATCTTCCGTTAGAACTGCTGGGTTTTTAACCACCATGTGAGACTAGGCCAGTGTATAAATGAATATGAATCGGGGGGTTTCCTAAACAAAATTAGCTTACTGTGATTGCTTGACACTACATAAGGACATAGTTAACACATGTCAAAGGCTTTTTAACAGTGTTTCATGTGCAAAATGAGAGCAATGGCTGTGAAATAGCACAAAATATATATTTATAAAAATGATTTCCATAGGAGAGCTGTAAATAAAAAAAGGTGGGAGTATTACGTGTTGATACTCAAATTATTTATGTAACAACAAATTAAAGGATCTGTATGTGTGCTGATAAACTGCTGTGAGGAGGGGCCGTGCCTCTTCCAGCCCTTTTGACCTGAGCAACATTTATTTCATCACACATCCACATCTGTACATGGGAGAAACGGAGGGGAAATGTAGCAGAGAGAGAGAGTTGTAGAGCTCAGCTAATACTCTGTCCCGCTGTGTGTACTGGATTCTACATCCCCATGCTCAGACTCTGACTCCAGGGCTGATAGGGGATCTATGTGTAGGAAAGGTGCGACCCGTTTGATATTTGAGAGGTGACACTGGTACTCCTGCTCATGCTCTGCTCACTGCGCCCTCCTGAGGGTGTCCTCCTCATTGCCTGGGGGCTGTTCTGCACACCTCCGCTGCTTCGGGAGAGGTTTCCTGCTGATGGATGACCCCATGGCTGGGGACCTCCACCTCCCTGCATGCCTTGCCCCCAGCCTTGCTGCATAGGTGCCCCGCCCTGACTGGAGTGATAGTGGTGATGGCCGCCTTGGTGGCTCGCCCCTGCACCTGAACCACCGCTGCCCCAGTGTGGCCCTTGAGAGCCCCCAGACTGGTGCTGTTGTTGATGGTGACTCCAACTTCCTGGAGCCCCTGGAAAGCTATTGCTGAGGGCTTCTGGGGAGAGGTTAGACAGCACCATGTTGCTGAAGCCCAGGCGCATGCTCTCCGAGTCAAAAGCCTCAATCTCTCGGGCTTGACGCTCCAGCAGGCTCCGGATTCGCTCCAAGCGTTCGTTCTGCAGGGACAACATCTCCTCCTCAATCTAGAAACAGAAATAAACAGAGTAAATGTCAGGGTTCATGTACATTTTCAAAATCTATACAATACTTTTAAAAAGGCGGAGGGGGGCACACAAAGCAACTAAATAATTTACGATGAACTACAGTTTTTCAATAATCTACAGGTTTGACAACTGCTAGCAAATAATGTGGTTGGTGAGCAAGTTTAGTTGTTGGCTATAGAAACATTTTTCCTAAAATCTGTATGCGGAATGCATTTAAAATTTCATGTTAACAAGGGGCTGCCATCCACTCTTCTCTGACGAAAATTGTTCCCTGTATATTCCATGCCAAAGAAGAATGAATGATGTAGACCTTTAATGTCAGTGTTAGATGTAATAAATGACTGTAGGACAAAGAGGACAGGTGAAGGCTTATGAGACATAATTGGCTATTTATAATTAATGATTTCTTATGTTATATTTATTCCAAGCCTATGGCGATAAGTTTTTCAAAGGAGACCAAGAACCACAAAAGCCACAATATTAGGGACAGAGCAGAAAATGGTTCATGCTTGCAGTCAACAATGAATTCAGCTCTGCTGCATCCTTTTAAGGTATATCTGAGCAAGACCCAAAGGATATCAAAGCCTTTCACTTAGACCCAAAATGAGCTGGGGAATTAGGGGATATTCAGTACACTTAGGATCAATGCTTTCACACATATCAACAGAGGCTGGGGCATTACTTATTTACACAAACTGTTATCAGGGCCACCACCATCCAAACACTCTCAAATAATGGACTGTAGGCAAGAGAGATAATGGCAGTGAGCTGCCACAACGTACATTTCAGGGCAGAGCTACTGAACATCGCCTCTCAAAAAGCACAAGCACCGTCTCCTGTCTAACGTGAATCTCCAATATCAGGCAGTCCTGCTAGTCCCATGAATTTGTTAATATTTGGATACATCTTGTAACTGACAGTAACTGACAGGATCATTTCTAGAGACGATGATTTTCTAGATTTACATGAACAACATTTGACATTTGTCAAATTTAACTGTATATCTCATAAAACAGGTAAACTTCAAGGTGCCCCCTTCATTCTCTTTAAATGGATCAGAGAAAATATAGCAAGACTGAATGTTTGCTCAATCTTCTTGCCAATATTCAAACAACTCTTAAGAACATTTTGCCCTACCTCAATAGGCCACTGTGCAGGTTCAGAATTTGAAATTACAATGAAAGCATGTTATACTATGCTGAGCAGAGCGATGTAAATCTCTACATGTAAATAATTTATAGAGGAGAACCTTCTGTTCCAGTAGGGCCCTCCTGAGAGACACCCTCTGCTCCAGGTCCTTCCTCTCACGGTCATGCTGGGCATCTGTCTGCATCTTGATCTTGCTCTGGTAGGCGTTGAGAAGCTCCAGCTCCTGCTGTAGCTGCATGCGTAGAACCTGGCACTGGGCCTCCTGAGCCTCATCCAGACGCAGCTGAGGACAGAGGAGCAGGGGCCAAGAGGTCAACACCATACGCAATCATAACTGGGTAGGACACATCCTCTTAAGTTAGCTAATTTTAATGTAGTCTGGCACCTTCATGTCTGTACGTCACAACTCTGAGTTTCTGCATTCCTGAGATTCCCAGACTTACCGCCTGAGTGGAGAGCATCTCATTGATGGAGTGATCATACTGCTCTGCCAAGATGGCGAGTTTGCGGTGCTGCTCCTGCTTCAGACGCTTCAGGACAGCCTTGTGGTCTGACTTTGGTGTGCTCTCCAGCAGATGGTTCCTCAGGGCCTTGTACTGCCGGGTCTGGATCTTACAGGTGTCCTGGAACTGCTTCTTGATCTGTAGCTCTTTGGACTGCCATATGGTGGGGTGTGGGGGAGAAAATGTAGCATGACAAATTTCTTCACATTTAAAAGCAAACATAATTTTCTGATAACCAGTATAACTGCCTATATATCCAGTGCAGATCCAAACACTCTCAAATAATGGACTGTAGGCATGAGAGATAATAGCAGCAAGCTCTCAAAAAGCACAAGCACCGTCTCCTGTCTAATGTGAATCTCCAATATCAGGCAGTCCTGCTAGTCCCATGAATTTGTTAATATTTGGATACATATTGTAACTGACAGTAACTGACAGGATCATTTCTAGAGATGATGATTTTCTAGATTTACATGAACATTTGACATTTGTCAAATTGAACTGTATATCTCATAAAACAGGTCAACTTGCCCCCTTCATTCTCTTTAAATGGATCAGAGAAAATATAGCCTATGAATGTTTGCTCAATCTTCTTGCCAATATTCAAACAACTCTTAAAATGTAGCATGACAAATTTCTTCACATTTAAAAGCAAACATAATTTTCTGATAACCAGTATAACTGCCTATATATCCAGTGCAGCTCCAAAAGTATTCAGACAGCAACAGATTGTTTTAATGTTTTGGCTCAAAACTCTTGAATGTGCAAAAACACAACTTGTAAACATAATACTATTCAAGTCAACAATTACATTTTAACTTAACTGGAATTTGAAGTATTTTTTAACTGGAATTTGAAGTCTTTTTGTCTGACTTTTTTATCATTACATTTGTCAACATGTCCATTTTATCTTTACCACTGAGCAATCTTGCTTCTGAATGGCTACCCAATATTAGCTTGCTAGTTGCTAGTCTACCATACTGGCATGCTAATAAGCCATGCTAGTCATTTTTGGCTTGATGTTACAAAAAAACAGTAAAACTCATTTAAAAGAAAGAAAAAAGGTCAGTCACACATACTTTCCAGTCTTGTATTGCACAAACTGGCAAACTACTAACTGCATTGTACTGCACATGGAATTGAAAGTGTTTTTATCTATTGGCCTAGAGACTATAGTAGGTATGTTAATAGGTCTGCTACACAAATTCTGAATTTGCTAATTGCACAAATGCCATAGCTGCCCAAGGCTGCATTTCACTATTATAAAAAAAAATTATATCAGGAAAATGTCATTGTCGGCTGAGAGTTACGACTCCTGACTACTAGCCTACATCTTAAAATGTATGTACATGCACACACATGCCCACAAGTATTCAGTTGCGCATTCAGTGCTAGTCATCAGAAAGTTAAGATGGGTTCTCACCTTGAGGCTCTTGGGCTGCTGGCGAACCTCCATGACGTGTTTGCGTCTGAGTTCCCTCTCCCTCCTCTTGTTGTACTCCTGCTGGTTGGTGAGCTCGGTCTGGTGCTGCAGGCGGATCAGCTCGGCCCTCATCTTTTGGATGGTGTTGAGCTGGCGGAACTCCAGCTCCTGCATGGACTCATGGTGTCGCAAAAGCATGGCATGTTCCAAGTCCTTCTGGGTCTGACGCTTGTTTAGCTCCTAATTAAGCACACACACACACAGGGACAAAGACGAGATTGTAATAAACCAAAAATAATACAGGATCTTAATCTTAAGGGAGGAATGCCAGTTTGGGAATTAAATGAGAACTATGAATATAATTTTTGGACAAAGAGCAGAACATAACATACTCCTATTACAGTCAGTAAATTATTAAGGAAATGGTGTGAAATTGGTTCTTTTTTGCAGATTCTAGTCACAAAATAAATGTTCAGCAAAAGTAGATACGGTCTACCTCAGCTATGAATATACATTTTTAATAGATGTTAAATAGCGGTTGTTGTGGTCAGTCCCTTTAGGTTATTCAGTATTGAGACAAAGTAATTTCAAGCTGAATATAGTCACGTTTGGTCACATACCTTATACTTATTAGAGGTCACCTGAATAAGGATTTCAACGTCTGATACCAATTTTTAGGATTAAAAACAAGCCGATTAACTGGCCATTTAAAAAGAAAAATAAAGGTAAGACGCACTCCAATTACAGGAAATCCAGTTACGATGCCTGGCTTGCTCCAATATTAAACAGGTTGCTGTGACATGTAAACATCTTCATCAACCCGCCATCTGCATAGTGCTTTTGTTTGTGACATTCTATCTGACAGAGTGTATGATAGTTGCATGGTCGCTCTGGGTTCATTAGTGGCATGGTTGCTGGTACATTGACTCTTTAGAATGTTATGGAAATCAATGATTATCCATTTTATGATTAAAACAGAAGTTATACATCATATGATAGTATACAAATAGTAGCCGGAGGGAGTACTGACACACTGTTCTCTGCTCTTGGTATAATTGTTTGCTGATACAAATCGGTTTCTGATCTGCTGAGCGGGCCGTTCCAAGCCAGCAGTGTCAGCAGTCCCATTAGCTTATTGCTGTTGAAATCAATAGCGAGTTTAGAAATTATTGAGCAATGTTGGGATTTAGGGATAAGCCCAAGCGTAGGTACAGGGTAGTGTTGCAGACTTTAGCTGTATTTGGCATGGAGAGCGGGTGTGGAGGGGGGTTCTGGGACGCCGCTGTTGAGACTGAAATCACTGTTGAGCCTTCTGGAGGGTCATGGGCCGAATTCAACGAAACATCTGTGATGGGAGGTGTCTAATTGATAACCCCAGTGACCCACACTCACACACTCAACCCTGTAACATTTAGATTAGCTGGCTGGTGAATGGGCTGCCTGTCTGATGGTCTGTAAATTTATGACAACACAGCCTGATGTCCTCTATAGCTACCTTTTGTGGGTTAGTACATCATTCTTTTGACTTATGAATTGGGCTTCTGTATGAATGCTCATCCTCGATTATGGCACAAAGGATTGCAACATCAAGTCCTGTGTATTGGTCAATGCTAACAGTCAGCATTGCAAGATGAAATTCTTCCAAAATATTCTCTAGGCCCCCAAAGTGACACGTCAGACCATCTTGGTGAATAGCCATTCCAAGAGCATGCTGTGTCCTCTCTGTGATCTTGGTTGTCATGACAGCTGGAGACACTCACTAAAAGGTCGAGGCTTTTACGCAGAAGGTCCGGGGATTTTATACATACCAATTGTTGATTAAAATAAACTTCTAGTCATAGTTTTGGACCAGCAAAACTGCGCCAGGAGGACCCAACAGTCTGTATATATACATACATATATATATCAAACCATGACTTCAAGTGGAGTAGTACCAGAGGGAATACTATTTTAAAAAGATGATTTAAGTAAATACAGAAATATGCCCAAAATAATATAATTATGACTGAGAAGCTATAATTAGTAATACATTTACTAGAATGTCGACAGAATAATTGCAATTTGGTCTGACTTCTTAATAAATGTCATGTCACCAAAATAAATACAGAGCATCTTAGTGTTTGTACAGTAGCCAGCTTGACTTCTTCAAGGTATCCTTTCCATGCAGAACCGACACTGTAAACGCATCCCAAGCAAATACTGGGAAAAAGCTCCAATGAACAGCAACAGTAAACACTATTTCTTATTAATCACCAAACAGCGTAACTGGCCATAATCTGTGTCAACATCCTGCAGTTTCTGAATGTTTGTGGAAGCCTTTATTGGCCAAATCGATAAATTGGCCAACACCTATGTCTGCCTTTGTAAAATTTAAGACCATCAAGAAGACCAGACTTTGTTGATATCTTCCTTTGAGATACTCTGCAGAGTCTTAACTGCAGCCTGTTACATCCAACTGGAATTTCAGAGGTATAATGAATTCAGCCCTATAGAGGGTAATACATATATCCAATCCAATCCAAATTTATTTATAAAGCACATTTAAAAACAACAACAGTTGACCAAAGTGCTGTACAATCAAAATAGCAAAAACCATAAACCAAAGACCAGTTTAAAAGACAAAAGGACAATAAAATAATAAAAGTAATAAGACCATAAGAAAAAGAAAGGCAACTCTCATACTGAGTTAAAAGCCAAGGAATAAAAATGTGTTTTGAGACGGGATTTAAAAACGGGCAGTGTAGGGGCCAGCCTAACATGCAGAGGCAACTTGTTCCATAGTTTGGGGGCTACAATTGCAAAGGCGCAATCTCCCCTGTGCTTCAACCTAGACCTTGGGACAACCAGAAGCAACTGGTCAGCGGACCTGAGTGACCTTAATGGGACGTGTGGTTGTAAAAGGTCAGAGAGATAGGTTGGAGCTAGCCCATTTAATGATTTGTAGGCAAACAATAAAATCTTAAAATCAATCCTAAAATGTACAGGGAGCCAGTGGAGGGAGGCCAGTACGGGGGGAAATGTGCTCTCGCTTGCGTGTTCCTGTTAAAAGACGAGCTGCAGCATTCTGGACCAACTGCAAGCGTGAGAGGGAGGCCTGGCTAACATAAAGGGCATTAAGTCGGGAGACTCGGGACGAGATGAAAGCATGTATAACCCTTTCAAAATCACTAAACGATAAAAAAGACTTGACCTTATATAAGAGCCTCAGCTGGAAAAAGCTAGATTTTATCATTGAGTTTATCTGTTTGTCCAATTTAAAATCACTGTCCATTATCACACCCAGATTTTTTACAGTGGGTTTTACATATGGTTCCAGGGAGCACAGGTCCATATGAGAGGTGTCACAGGCACCACTGGGTCCAAATATCAGGACTTCAGTTTTACTCTCATTGAAGTTTAAAAAGTTTAAGGCCATCCAAGCTTTGATGTCCTTGAGACAGTCCAACAATGGTTTTAAAGAGTTTGCATCTTTCCGTTTCAAAGGCAGGTACATTTGTGTGTCATCTGTATAACAGTGGAACGAGATGCCATATTTTATAAGAATGGATCCTAAGGGGAGCATATAAAGGGAAAAAAGGATTGGCCTGAGAATAGAACCCTGAGGGACTCTGCAAGGAGAGGCACTGAGGAGGATACAGAGTCACCAAGGCTGACAGAAAATATATGACGATATATGTCTAACTCTAGCCTCCAGGCCTTGAGCTCATGTACACACCAAAACACATTGCCCTCTAATCACCATTCCTGAAGTCATGCAGGGACAGGTTAATTTGTTCCAATACTTATGCCCTACAGAAACTGAGGGGACTTGATAGAAAACCAAGCATCAATTTTCAAACATGTTTTAACATGTAGCCAAAGAAATGGTAAGAATCAATAACTGACAGTCTATGCTGTGGCCTGAGATACAGTTCTGATCAGAAATATAAGATTTCACGAGTTTCCAGTAAAAAGAAAACAAAAACTACTGGCAAAATACTTTGCCACAAACAGCATAGCAGACTGTGGAGGAGAGAGAGCTTACCTCGCGCACTAAGTCTTGTTCAATGTTGTGGCGAGCAATCAGGATCCTCCTTTTGAACCTGCGGCACTCCAGTTCTAGGTACTGCCTCTGTCTGCGCATCAGGTTGGCCTCCTCCTCTGCCTGGAAGTGCTGGAAGTTCTCCTTCTGCTTGGACAGCCACTCCTGCTTCTCCTTCTTAGGTGTTGACTGATTTTCATTCAACTCCTAAAGGGAGGACAAAAAGGGGGGGGGGGGGGGGGCATTAGAAGAATTTACTTCTTAATACTGATAGATGCCTATTTGCTAATAGGGAGTAAAATGACAAGCATAGTTATAACATTGTGATATCAACTGATGTTATAAGACAATGAAACCACAAAATCCAAAATATGTCACTGTCAAAATACTTTTGGAGCTTGCTGTATGGAGCAAGAATGAAACTGAATCCTCCTACCTCTTTGAGTTGTTCCTTACGAAGTTTGTACTCCCGTTTCTGTGATTCTAAGAAGCTGTTGAGCTCTTTCTTCTGCTGGCTCTGGATGTGCTGTTGAAACTTCTTTTCATCATTGGTAAACGTTTTTGCCTGATGGAGAAAAGCACATTGTAAATCAGCGTGCTCTAGGCGAAATAGTAGCCTCTAAGTCTTAAGTGAACATAAATAAGTAAGGTGAAAACATACATCTTTGTCCATGGATGCCAGGTGCTTCTTGATGAGTTTCTCCATCTCCTGGGCAAAGCTATTCCTCTGGTTCTCCAGCTCCTTGTCCAGGCGGAGTCTGTGCTCATCCATCTCAGCCTTCAACTTGTTTTCCAGAGCCATCAGCTGTTTCTGGTGCTGCCGCCGCATGCGCTTGTAGCCTGACATCTGCTCCCGTAACTCAGAATCCTGCTCATGCTCCTTCATCTGGCGGGTGACCTGGCAAATGCAACACACAGATTCTCATTATACTGCTGCTGGGTGAGTGTGGGGGGGGGGGCTAATAGACGAGTCTCGTTGAGCATGTTTACATGGACTGCAATATTCCGATATTAACCCGATTAAGACAATACTCTGAATAAGACACTGCCATGTAAACAGCATTTTCTGATTACCTTAACCTGAATAAGGTCATAGTCGAAGTAAGCAATAGTCGAATTAAGACGTGGAGTATTCTGATCTTAGTCGCATTATTGAAGTGCATTGTAGACATGTATACACCTTAATTGCACTATGACGTCCTATCGGAGTTTTTGCAGCATTTTGCGACACGTACGGCAATCCAACTACTTGACAACACATGCTCTAGCTTCCAGCGAGTGTTGCGCAACTTGTTTACAGAAGAAAAGATGACTGCCACTGGTAAAAAGAAGTCCCAACATTTTGTCCCTACCACGGTAGAAACATGACAGAAAGGGTTTCAGGTTAAATTACGGAGGGAAACTCCGTAATTTAACGTAGGACGTAGGGACGTAATGTGGGCGTGCGTCTTCAGTCATTAATCAAACTATTTTCTGTAGCATGTAAACGGGAATATGAATGGAATATTCTATAAACAAGTCATGTAAACACCTTAATCGAAATATTGTCTTATTTAGAATAAGGTCAATAGTCGGATTATTGCAGTCCATGTAAACGTAGTCAGTGTATGCCAAAAGACAGGAGAGAAGTTTTTGGTTACATTTTAGGCATTTCACTGGCTTATCCAGAGCAATTTCCAGAGCTTACAATGACTGCAACAGTAGAATAAGCTTCAATTCCTAGCTCACCAACTATAAGCAACAAATTGTAAGGATCAGAGCCATTGTGCCCAGACAACATTTCTGTGACCATAGTATGCATCTTTTGGGAGAGAGGTAGAAAGGATTTTTTAGATAATTATCTCCACCTGTATAAATGCTTCAAGCTGGACCTTGTCATGGCATCAGCGCCACATTTTGATTCACTGATCTTAAGGGCAATATGTCAATAGAAAATAGTGCCTACTGACTTTTACAAAAATACTGATGTGGAAGATTTCCAGGAGAAGCACAAGCAGGTCCCTTATTCAAATGATCTGTTTGTACAATAACTGTGGTCTTACCAGAGAGGCTGTGCGTATAGTGGCAAAGTGTTCGCGGTTGCGCTTTGGCCGTGGAGTGTGTGCAGGGGGAGACTGTGGCTCAGTTGGCCGGGTGTGAGGTTCAGAGTCTTCAGGGTATGTCTCTTCCTCCTGAGGGTATGCAAAAAATGCATAGCAAAACATGTTAACAGCAGAACAAAATACTGCACAGGAATCAGACAAACCAGTGGCTTATATTGTATAATGAATTAATCTAATGCATCATATTTTAAAAACAGAGAATAATGTATTTCAAATACCCTATAATAATAAAATATAATCTTATAAGTCATGGCTGCAGAGCAGACTGGAACCTCAACTCCTTCCAACGTAACTCACCGGTTTGAGGTGTATGACAGAGCTGTTGGACATGACCGTGTGGTCTCCCTCCATGTCCAGCTCACTCTTGTCGTCGCCAGCATCCGTTAGACTGTTGACAGAGCTGCTCTGGGAGCTGGCGCTGATTGACATACTAGGGATGGACTGGTTGCTTCCCACGCTGTTCACTGTGCCTGTCCTGCCCACACTGTGCTCGGGCTCCTGGGGACAACACACGGCAGGAACAAGGTGAAAACAATGCCATACTTTTGCACAGAACTAATGCACAACCTCAACAAACAGGAGAAGACATGGAGATGGAGAAAGAGAGGGGAGCAAGATAGCAGCAGCTGAAACAAATGACAGACCTCCTCCTCATCTTGTGCCTCGGTTGTGGGGCCATTGTGGGCCTCCTGAAACAGGATCTTCTTCATTTTGCGATACTGCAGATTGTCCAGCTCCCGCACTGCATCCTTAGTTCGCAAGATCAGGTCCATTAGAACAGATTCTGGTCGCTCACGCTGTACAAATGCATGCTGGAAGAGGGAGACAGAAAAGATCACAACCAATCACAAACAATCCAAAATTCTGATAAATCCTTGACTAAAAGTATTAATATCTGTTCTTTGGTTAGATCCAAAAGTAATATATGTTTGCCACCGTCAACCTTTTTAATTCTTACCTTTAACAGCTCCTCTGAGTTGGGTCTGTCTTGGGGAAATTTCTGAAGGCAAGAATCTACAAAGTTTCGGAAATAATCCGTCCTAAAATGTGGAAATAGGGTAGAAATTTTTAGGTATTTTAAGGAAACCATTTTATTTACAATACACAACCCCTTTAAAATTTACAACTCACCATTCACTAGACTGTAGTGTTGGGCTCTCATTCTGCGCTATATGGTATAAGGCACTCATCGCATTCATGTTGAACAGTGGAGGCTTCCTCTCAGCTGTAAACCAAGTGGCAAGTCACATGGGAGTCAGATTTACTTGCAATGTTCAAAAGAACAGTGAAATTGAAGAGGAAGGAAGAGCATCAATAAATGTCACTGACTAAATTAGTGAACACAAATCAAATTCTTGGATCCTGGCCATGAGACATTGTCAAACAAGATGTCTGAATATAAGCAGTGAAACAACAGACAGGCTAGATCTGAGACAGGCCATATGGAACAGTGAACTTACCTAATTCGATGCAGGTTATTCCCAAAGACCAAATGTCCACTTTTCCATCATACTGACCCTCGTCCATAGCCAATATCACTTCTGGGGCCATCCTAAGAAAACAAACATATTTAGCACAATAACACAGATGCAAGGCGCTATTAAAATAAATATTTGTAAAAATGCAACAAGAGGGAACATTAATATACAAATTTTGCAACATACCAATATGGCGTCCCCACAAAGGAGTTGGCAGGAGAGGCAATGGAGGCAGAACCAAAATCTGCCAGTTTCACCTGCCCTGGCTCTGTCAGCAAGACATTGCCCGCCTTGATATCTCTGTTGAACACATAGCGGAAGAGATTCACTTAGTGGTCACATTGCCTGAGGGTGTAAGTACTTGATGCCCAGCATGCTCCCAAACACTAACACACTCACCGGTGAATCATGTTGTGGGAGTGAAGATAAGCTAACCCTTGAAGAGCACCGTGGGTAATTGCAGCAATTTCCACTTCTTGTAGAGGTTTTTTGTGAACTGGAAGGGACACATTCACCAAGCAGATTGCAAAAGCATTGCAAATCATGAGGATGTCACAAGGACAAACTTCAAAAGAGACTACTTGCTTTGAATTAGTCACAATGATCATAAGTTCAAAAAGAATTTCAACTCACCTTCCAACAAATCTGAGGCGGAGCCTAGACAATACTCCATCACCAGCTACAACGGAAAAGGACATTGTTTGTGAATTTGTTTTATCTCCTCTTTATCAATCAATCAATGGCACTACATTGTTGTCATACAGTATCACCATCACCATTGACGCTCTCATGTATAATCTTACCCAGGCAGTGTGCTCTCGCAGATAACATCCTTTGTACTCTATGCTGTTTGGGTGTTGTATTCTCTGCAGGAATTTAACCTCCTTGATTATGTCTTGCCATTTCTAAGAACATGTCAAAAAGAAGACAAATTAAACCATCGACAAACGACAAACAAAACAAAAAAAAAGGTACAGACCTGAGCCACAAACTATATCAACAAGAATATTAACTATCATACCTCGGTGGATTGCTTTCCACTATAGGACATCTTCTTGATGGCCACCACCTCATTTGTCCGCACATCCCGTGCCTGAATGATAAGGACACCAAACATTAGTGTGATTTCTCATGCCTCTGTTCACAGTTTTACTATCACCACAAGTTATTTTTGGTCAGTGACTTTTTGGTCAGTTAGCAGTCAGTGACTGCTAACTGGGCTACACAGTAGTTGTAGCAGCACCAGTTTTTAGTAATTCATATTTTGTAAGATTTCTGGACAACAGTGATAACTATTTGTTTACCCCACCTACTGTTTACTTTGTCCATCCACTTAAACCCTATTTGGACAGGATTAGTTTCTCTATGAGAGGTCAGGTAATTTCATTTTTTACAGCGCTACTCAGTAATGTTAATCCCATCCGGATCGGCCATGTCTGTGTTTTTCACCTTTTACCCATGAGAAAATTCCAGGCCAGAACCCCTACTGTGTTTCGACGAATTCGGAGTGATCTGATCATTTAAGTCCCATCCGGATAGACATCTTGGTGATATTACAGATTCTTAAAACAATATTTTGGCTCTTGCATGTTGGAAAACATTTCTGACCACTGCTACATACCGTGTTTTGCGATGACAAGGCTATCTAGCGCGCATATCTCAAACTATTTCCAGGGTCTGTAGACCATCTTTCATTGATCAGTGGTCTAGACTAACGTATTTAACACAGAAGCAGTTGAGGAGCCGTTCGTTAACTTTACTGGTATGTGTCGCATCACATGATGATCATCTTCCCTTGTCCAATGCCTCATTTTCTTTCCCTTTATCAATGCTATGTTTGCTACAGGCTCCACTGTTTTCCATCAATGAATAGGGCCTTAGCCTGTAAATCAGGGGTAGGCCATGGAGTGTCGAGAGTATGCAGGTTTTCAGTTCAACCAAAGGTTGAAGGTGTGCCAATCGGTGAAATCACCTGGTGTAGTCTTTTGGCTGGAATGAAAACCTGCATACTACATGGCACACCTATGCCTACCCCTGCTGTAAATCTGTAGGCTAAATCATTCAGGAGGAAAATAATTGCCTAAACCCATGTTACACCCATTTTACACATGGAAAAAATTGTCACTGCCAGATTCCAAAACAGTAACAGGAGATTTTGGCTAATAAAAAAAGCAGCATGTCACAACATTTTACCTTTTAGATTCTTGAATAAAAGTTTAGAAACATCACCATTAAATATTGAATTTACCAAGTGTGAAAATATATATTATATGCCATTATATATTATATATATTATATATATATTTCAGCCTTGGAAAGTTTGTGCTTGCTCAATTATTTATTTGAAGTTGTTTTTACAAAGTTTTAGGCTGACAGACCAAAGATTTTCAGGCAGGCGAAAAAGCCAATAATCATTCTGAAAAGTTCAAATTATTCTAAAGGCCTCCAGAAAAATGCTCTCTGACTGACTACATCCTAAACAAAGAATGACTCATCGAGATCCTCTGGATGACCTTCAAATGTCTAAAAAGCCTACTCATCATGATGTGAAATCTAGTCACCAGTGTCAAATGGGCAAGTTCGACTTCTATCCATGATTATGTATGCAAAAAAAAAAGATATTTCTTGCAACCTTGGGATTAGGCCACAGCCTGATATTGTGAAATACTCACGAAATAGACAGCACCAAAGCTGCCATGTCCGATCTCACGCAGATCTGAGAAGAGCTTTTCTGGATCCTCCTTGAAGAAGAGCTCAGCAACGTCGGGGTCCTTCAGGCTCCCCGCCCGACTGGTGTTGGGCATAATGAGGGGGGGCAATGCCGCTGCCGCCAGGAACTATCTGGATCTGCGACAGCGACTTGATAGCCCCCACCGATGGCTCATCTGCAGGACAGTGGCCTCATACGTGTCCAAAGCTGAGGGTACAAGGAAAGAGAAGATTGAGTACAAAAAAAAAAACAACAACAGCGGGGTGATGAGACAAAACATATGAAAAATAGCCTAATGTATCTGTGTGCCTCAAGTGTAAATTAGATGGGGCTTATATATTAATGCAGAATATTGTTAAACCCCTTTCAACATTGACAGCAGAAACAACCTTTCTCCACAAAAATATACTCTTGATGTCATTAGTATTTTTCTGGTTTTGTCGCTCTCAGCCAGCTGCCATGCCAAGTATGATAGAGAAAATAGAGAGGCATTTAAGTGCACCTCAAAACATCAACATGCAATAGGATTTTACAATGTCACATGAAATACTGTATATTACATTATAGTAAAGAGTTGTCCTCTGCTTTATTAACAAGTTATATTATACTTTTTTATACATTTGACAATTTGAGGCAGTGTGAAACAATGGGTAATTGAACGCTCATTCTCTAAAATCACAGCCCTCTGACAGTCCCTTATAACAGGAGTGAGAGAAGGCTGAGCAAGACATTAACTGAGCAGTGATGTCAGGTGGAGATGTGGAGAATGGCCAGTTGGAAATCCTGAGGTAGGAAGAGATAAGTCTCCTGTTTCCATAGTAACAGCAACTACAGTAAGAAAATCAGTGGGCTGTGTCCTGACAGTCTCCCCTCCCTCACACCCTCGGTGACTGGTATGTAGACACACAGATGTAAGGAGGATACAAAGAATTGTCTTGCAGTTGACAACCTCCTGCTCGAACAAAGAAACCGACATAACACACTGAGTGACGATGAGATGACACGAGTTATGCCTAGAAACAAAGCATTCCAGTGATAGGACTACTTGTTTAACCTGTAAGGACTTGGTAAACAGACACTCGAACCTACCAAATACAACATCCTTATAGCCTCACTACAAGTGATTAAAATTACCAAGAAAAACAGACAGAAAATAACACAGGCCTATCGCTGTCAAGATCAAAGGTTCAACTATTTGCTACCTCTTAAATATTAAATGAATATTATGTCATATTGGACCTTATTAGTGTAATGGAGAGATCACTGAGGGAAGTTTACTGAGCCCATGCAGCTCAGATGATCAGCTGCAAACAGACGCAGAGCTGACGCCAGAGTCACAAGACTTCTCCTCTCCCAGGCTGGGAGGAACAGCCCCCAGTCCCAGCAGACATCTTTTGTCCCACAACAACACTGGACAACTCACTACTCCACACAGATGCAGCCACAGCCCTGAAATAAAGCCTCATTACCATGTGGCACTGTGCCTCTTTATTGCCATTGTTCTTTACTACATTGTTGGCCATGAATGAGCTTTGTTGTCATATCTCATGATGGCATTTTCAACTGCAAGCACGTGAGCGTAAAAGTGAGTGATGATGATAACTTCACCTTCATAAAACACTCTTGCATGCCAACCAGCGCACACACACACACACGCACAAGAATGCAGCCGGACAGGACAACAAAGCTGGAGGGCTGGAATTCCCAATGTATGCTCTCACTGCACTGCATTTCTCAGCATTTCCTGTTCGCACAGCTATAGGGAGGTAGGAATGGGGCCTGATGAGCAATTAGAGTACTGATCATCTGTCTTCTTGACATGACAGCCATGGCACAACATTTGAATATACTCCCAGACAGGCATATCTAACCCACAGTTAAAGAAAACACATTTCAAAGCCTGTTCAAAGCCTGACAAAATTTAACTTTGGGACTACAAACAAGCATAACAATCAAGTGTATTAAAATAACAAATTTAGGGCTGGTTTCACGGACAGAGATTAAGCCTAGTCCTAGACTAAAGTTCAAATTCAATAGAGATATCTATTGAAAACGTCCTTAGTCTAGGACTAGGCTTACTCCCTGTCCTCAAAACCAGCCCATAATGTATATGTAGGGCTACATTATTTTTACAAAAATGCAACATCCAGCTATCACTTTATGATGATTTAGTAATTAGTATGTAATATGAACCCATAAAAAAGTTAAGTTCAGGTGGTAAGTAATTTCCTTTGACACTCCAATCCATACCAGATAAAATAGAATCACCAACAGTGTCAACCAACAGTGAGTCTATTGATCTCTCTTTGCCAACCATGTAAAAGGACAAAAAACAATGATTCAAAATTCTTTGCCAAGGTATGTTGAACTAGTTCTTGGCTATATGACACAAATAAAGTAAACTGACAGTTAGGCCTAGTCAGTCATGGATTGTCTGTAGTGATAGGCAGACTCTCATAAAAATGTATCACTGGTAAACGGTAAAAGCATGATATTATGACGAAGATTTGTCTAAAATAGAAGGTAAATATCCTATATGGAGTAAAGCATTGTGATACAGTGTGTACAATGTGATACATTATTAGGCTTTCAGCATTCCTCTAACGTTAACTAGCTAATGTTAGTACCTGTGGCTAGGCATCACCTCACTAGAGTCGCTACTCAACTAGAGAGAGCACTTGGTACAATTGGCTCAAAGTTACCAATTTCCAACAGCTGTTGCAGCTGTCTCGCAAGAAAGTCAAACTAGCCAAGTCTGAAGTGTAATTCCACCACAATCTAACACACACGCGCTTGCACGCACACACACACAAACAAGTCAAAGGTTCTGGCAGCTCCTAACTAGCTAACACTGACTGTATGGGTTAGCTACATAGCAAACTTAACGTTAGCTAGGCTATATGTCATACGGGAATGTAGCAAAATTCAAGTATATACGTCATGTTTACTTCGTCAGTAGTAAAGTATCGAAATTAATAAGACGTGATTTTACCAGTATTACTAGCCACCCTGCGAAAGACTGCTCGCAAGCTAACCTATCTGATGTTAGCTAGCTAAGCTAGTTAGCTGAAACTCACCCTTCTCTGACAGGCCAGGTTTCAGCGGAGCAGAGAATGTCGTGTAATTCAAACAATTTGGGATAAGAAAAGTATTCGTCCTGTATCTTGCCCGGTGTAATACTTAACTATACTAAATCCTCATGATTCTCGATGTTGTCAATCGATTATATGGTACAGATTTCCAAATTATTACAGGTTAAAATCCCCACCCTTGAAGTAACGGTGGTGCCAGAATTGTCGAATCCCACTCCCAGGCAGGTCCAAAGATGGCTGCCGAGCGTTCCACCGCCTCCCTTCGTGAAAACACGTCGGGGAGAATGTGAGGGAAGTTCAAACACCCTCAAAACACCCATAAACAAACTACGCCACTATCCGTGATGTCGTTAGAAAAAACGGAGGTACCTCTACTTTAGCCTCGCACACTACCGTTTTAATACTTCACTATATGTTTATGTTGTAGCTCTGATTTGCTGTCCGTCTTCCTTCGGTAGACTGCAAACGCCAGTTCCGCCCTAGCCTGTCGCAGTAAACTCCCTCTGACCCAAAAACTTCCAGAGGCGGAGACACTGTAGCCTCCCCAACGAAAAATGACTACAATATTACTATTATCAGGGATGTAGTGGAGGATAAGAAGACATGGACTCACTTTACTCACCTTTTCATTTGCCGTATAGAGTTTACTCATAGTTTTAGGCTACCATAAATCCTTATCACTTAAATTCATAGCATAGGCCTATGTCATAGTATCAAACTGATGTAACATTAGGTTATATGAAGAGAGCATTTAAAGTGGAAAAAAAACATTTTCCCCTTTTTCTGAAACATTGTATTGATGTCTGTTTATGTTGTTTACCTTGAACACAGACTCGTTTAACTCCGTATTTTATTTACCACCACATCACTGCCTATAATATTCCTATAGGGACTTAATAGTGGGTCGTAGGCATATATTTTTGAAGGACAATAGTAACATATTCATGGAAAATATTCATGGATAAAATAGGTGGGCTACCCAAAGGTCACTTTGGCCCCTGAGCAATGAAACAGATTGTATTTTTTGTTGTCCGAGCAGTACACAGATTGGGTCCAGCCAGTGTCTGAGCACCTCCCCAGTTAAAAAAAAAAAAAGCAACAGTTTATTGCCAATTAGCCCACGTTTCAACTGGTCACTATCGCACCAGCTTAATTTCTACACTACTTTCATTACCAGCTTGGACATGACTGGATGTCTTTTTCCATTGGACATGATGTCTTTTTCCATTGCAATCACTTATTTTTTACACTATTGCAGAACACATATAAATGAAAACACGTGAGCGCACATGCCCAGGCCTAACTTAATAGAAACTGTCCAGAATTTGAAAAAAAATCTCACTCATTTTGTGATTCCTATTAAACTGTGTCTTAAAACACCCTTGCTTCCTGATTGAGCTATTTAGAAAATATGATTGCATAAAGATGCCATGTTGAAGGCATAGGGATTTTTACACATTCACATTCACATCTGGAAGCTTCCCAGTAGACCAGTCTTCTGCTGTTGGCCACTGAGCAGCTCACTGGAGCAATCCGGGGTTACGTGCCTTGCTCAAGGGCACATCGGCGGTAGTTTCTGAGGGTGTGGTGCTATTTTAAGTAGTGAAATCTTGAAAGTTTAAAAATGTTCACATCTTAAATTTTGTGTTTTTCTCCTCGCTGATGGTCAGTTATCTCACATCAAGAAGCAAGGAATATGAATTTGGGCAAGATTTCTTACTTGAGGAAGCTATGCTGGATGTGTGCTAGATCTGATTAGATAGATTAGGGAAAATTGGGTTGTTGCAGCAGCAAATAATGGGATAGCCTATAGGCTAATTAGGAGGAGAACAAGTAGTCTAGAATGTAGGTAATGAAGGTAATTCAGCAAATAATTACACCAAAAAGAACGCACTGAAGGTATAAAGCAAACATATAAAGTCTTCATCATGTTGAAACATAACTATTGGCTTGAGAGAATTCTCTCTTTGTTGACTATTGACAGATTTACTGGCTAGCAGATGTTTACAGTTTACAGATCTATTAAATTACATCATAGGTCTGTAGATAGTTACCTATAAGAAGCCTCCAGGGTCAACGGGTATCAATCGATATTCAATTTTGGGGGTGGGTCGATAGGCCAGGTGGGGTGTCCTCAGTTTGTCTGTCAGTAGTCCGACCAAAACATGGACTGACAATTTTTGCAATGTCAGAAAATGTTGACTTTAAAAAACAAAAGGTGTTCCTAAAATTGAATTAGGTGAGTTGCCATAGTTCATGTAACTATGTAACTTATGTAACACTGCCAAATTCTCTTTATGTATGAAATGATATATGAAAATATTGCATTTGCAGCACAACTTGCAGGATCTTTATGTCAATCGAGCAAAGGTTCCAAAAATATCATTTCTGGTATAGCATTTTATTACATAATATCAGGAAAACTTTAACCTTTGCGTTTAAAAATATTAAGAGTATTTTTTAAAAGAGAAGTCCTTAATCAAAACGTAAAAAAAAAAAAAAAATGGTGCAATATTATTTTTTTTTCTGTCAGACTTTGGTCGTGAATTTGACTTGTCCTTCTAATTACAATGTTTGTATAATTTATGTAGTTAAATAGAACTCAAAGGTTTGAGCATGGCACAAACACATGTTTAGGTTAGGGTTTCGTTTCCCACTTAGCCCACCCAAGCTAACCAAATATATATACACCACTCAAGGTAATGTAAAGTGCTTTGGATAAGATATTCAAATATTGTTACAGGGACTTTTATTTTGAAGAGAAACATCCAGGAACGTCTGAAGACCCGCCTCTCACGCCGTGACACCGGTGCGAATGCGGAAGTAGATTCAGAGTGGGTAATGTTGCAGGTTGGCTTTCCACATGGTGAAAATGGCTGCGGGTGAGGAGAAACAACAGGGCCATAGAGCCGGTATTTATAAACAGAAAAACAAAGGCCACAAACATGGCAAGCATCGGACGAAAGGCGAAGTCGAGAGAGAGAATAAAGGTAAACCTTGTTAAGTTATGAAGTGGTCAGACTCCCCAACAGCTGGTGGTGTCTGGCATGACTTTCATGGCAGTGGCACGGCTCTGCCAAAACACGTGTTCAGTTTGTCCAGTCTGAAGGAGCAGAATGATAGTGGTACTGTTCGTGCAAATCAAGTCTTTCCGTTATTTCGGTCAGTTCTGAAGATTGTTGTGTTGGAAACGGAGTCGCGTCAAATCAGCTGATGACGAGTAGCTTGGCGTTTTCCTTGAACGCTACTTATTTATAAGGAGTGGGTTGAAGAGCAATCACACCAGGACATAAAGTTAAAGGGCGGAGTGTTCATCAGACACCTAAAAGAAATAAACAACCTAAGTTCTCAAAAAGCTAAAATGGGCTAAAATAGCCTTTTAGCTAGTCCAGAACAATGTATCTTGCGCTGTATTCAATGGGGCGTATCCAACCCATATACTTATGTGACATTGCAGGTTTATAACCCCCAGGTTTTTCATATTTTACTTAAAAATATTCAGCTCTGTTGACCTTAAGATTCTCCTTACAGTCACAATATGAATGTAATATGTCATCCATTTATTAGCCAATGTTCAAGCATAACCCAGTTAAAAAAAAAAGAGCTGCTAAGGAGATTGCAGACCGTGGTCATAACTTAATAATAGCCAATAGACTACTGTGAATATCCTGTTCACATATCTATAGAATATTTATTGAGTTGTTTACTTTCTGTTTATGCCTTATGGACATGCAACCAAACCAAACACCCATTAATGCACACAACTATAAAAACTGTTTACGTGCAAAATTAGAAGTTATTGCAGGTATTCATACAAGCAGAATGCATGCAAACAAGAGCTGTGTGTATTTGTATGCACCAAGAAATTGGGTCAGGGTGCATGAAGCATGACTGTAGCAGGCAGGTACCAATATAATCATCTTTCTAAAAAATGAATGTGTTTATGATCGGCAGATAGAGCAACTAGATTCGCTTCAGTGATCCACTAGATGTGGCTATTGTGCCTGTTTTTGCAACCTATCTAATGGCTATAATGTCTATTATTGATAGTTTGGTGCTATCTGTTTTTTGGTGTGTTTGTTATAGCCTATCCTGTCAAGCTGGATTGACACCTCCCCCTCTATTGCAGATAGGCTATACAAAACATTTGAATAAAGACCCATAGACATGCATACTCACTGAACTAGATGGCCTTTTTCGAAGCTGTAAGGTAGTCTCGCTGGCCAGACTGTCATTCCTTCCAGGTGTTATTACAAACTAAATGGGGCATGCAAATGGTAGGCACACAGGAAAAGGTGAGGTTTATATTGGCACCATACCAAATGGCACCATACCATCAATAATAGACTGGAAAGCATCGCACAACAGAAACATGTAGCAGCTACTATGGTCCATGGGCAGGTGAAGTGAGGTATTTGGTGCAATTTTACGCCCACCATGTGTACTTTAAAGGGTTCAGGCTTTCGGCTGCATTCTAGGCTGCCTACAATGCAGTGATGCGTCTTAATATTTTGAGGTGTAACTAATGAAGCAGCTGAATGCACCCTTCAAAGTGTGGACCCACACCTGGATTTACCATGGAGAGGCACTTGCCTTTGGACTCAATCTTGCATGGTGTAGTAATATTTGTAATATTTCCCTGTGCTGGTCTGTCTCACAGGTAGAGTGTCGGTGACGGCCCTCACCAAAAAACAGAGGAAAGAGCACAAGAAGATGGACAGAAGACACAAAGCCAACCAACTGCGCAGGAATAAGAAGGATATGGTAACTTTTAATTTGACTGAAAGAATAACCCTCCTTTTATTAATTTGTGCCGTTGACTGATGCTGAGGAGTTTCCATGTCTCCTGCCCATTCAGGTGCTGACAGAGAAGCGTCGTCTTGGTAGCAGGGAAGGCCCCCCTCACTTGGTGGCTGTGGTGGCCCTTCATGCTGGAGTTGATGCCGGGGCGGTCACCAAGCTGCTGCGGGGCGAGGGAGCTGGGGGTCTGGTTCATCAGGAGCAGTGCATCAGTGGTGTCAGTGACAGTTTTGGGCTGATTCTGCCTCGTTTTAAACAAAGGTTCACCTTTCTACGCCCCAGTATGGGTAAGTAGTGAGTGATGGCAGCAGTTCCTGCATCATGAAAATGAACATATACTGTACAACTGTTAAGTCAAAGTGTTTTTTTGTTTGTTTTTATGATTTTTATAGAATTTGTCGATTTATTTTAAGTTGTTGATGAAGAATTTCTGTACTAAGATAGTGCTATAACATAACTTCCTGCATTTTTTGCATGAATAGTGTTGCAGGCCTCAGTGATGTGGCTGTCAACTTGGATGTCAGTAATGAGGAAAATTATTTTGTTTTTGATTTGAGCAACAAATCTCCAAACAAGAAGACTGGGCACCAGCTGCCACTGATCAATTCAAACTGTCAGCTAATAGTTATACTACTCTGGCTTGGATTAGAGTATGACTGGTGCAACCAAAGATCAAAAATCTCCTTTTTTAATGAAACCCTACCATTGGCTGTAAGAAAGGTGTTAAACGTTTCTTTTGTTATTTTTCAATTCAATGAAAAAAGTCCTATATCAAAATGTATCACATGCATGGCTTTGTTGTACAATTTTGACAGCAACACTGGTTGTCATGAGCATTATGTTTATGTTTTCTTGTCACTTTGTACAGCTGACTTGCACTCCCTGCTGGATGTGACAAAGATTGCAGACAGCCTTGTATTTGTGCTGGACTCCACTGAAGGCTGGGACAGCTATGGAGACTACTGCCTCTCCTGTCTCTTTGCCCAGGGTCTCCCCAGCCATGGTGAGTACGAACCTGAACACACTGCAGGAGCTTCATCATTCAGACTGGGATAGACTGCTATTAGATTTTCTATTTGATACATTTCAAGTGATTTCTGATTTTATTGATTTCTGTTTTTGCCTGCTTCTTTTTCTAACCCCTTGTTTTTTTCATCCTTCAATCCATCCCCCTGTAGCACTGGTGTGTCAGGGTGTGTCTGACCTAGCCGTGAAGAAGAGGGTTGAGTCCAGGCGAGCTCTGTCCAAGATCACCGAGGCCCGTTTCCCCGACGTTCGTCTCTTCCCTCTGGACTCAGAGCAGGACGCAACCCTTCTTCTCAGACACCTGGGCGCTCAGAGACAGAGGAAGCTGGGTTTTCGCTCCAGACGCTCTCACGTCTTGGCTCAGCATGTCACTTACATCCCCAACCCCTCTGGTGAGGGGATGGGTGGTGCACCCACCGGCTTAGGGACCCTCTGTGTGTCTGGGTATGTGCGTGGCTGCCCTCTGCAGGTTGACAGACTGGTGCACATCAGTGGACACGGAGACTTTCAGCTCAGTCAGATCGATGCTCCGGCAGACCCTCTTCCCCTCAACATAACAAAGCCCAAAGCGGAAAAACCTGGCAAAGGAGGAGACATTGACATGCTGGTGGGTGTTTCAGGATGGAAAGCAATTGCTTAGTTTTTATTTATCACATCTCTGAAAATTCAAAAGGTTTTTGGATTTTTAGGATGGAAAACGGTTTCCTCACATCTGTCTTATTCTAGAGATATTGTAAGGCCGTGATGCTCTCATGGCTGACTTTGTTTTTATATTTGTATATGAAATGTTAGCACTACTATAAAGGCTCATGTATATTTCATAATCTACAAGGACAAATATGTGTTACATATTTGTGATAAGTACATGCCAACACAGATAATAGATGGTTAAAGAAAAACGTAATGAATGTTGGTCTATATATCAGGCACTGATTTGATCTGCTGGTCCTTAATGCTTAGTGCTGTCCACTGAGAGCAACAGTTCCTCTTGGATTTTGTATGCACTGAGTTATAGGAATGCATTTCCCATTCTTACAGTCTTCTGTGTTTTTCACAGGATGGTGTTGAGGCGGAGGCTCCAGTGCGGGTGCTGATGAAGGCAGACCCGTCCCTCAGGGAGAGCCTGCAGGCAGAGGCTGAGGTGGACCCCATGGACGGAGAGCAGACCTGGCCCACAGACACAGAGCTGCTGGAGGCTGAAGGTGCAGAAACCTATAAATAAATAAACTTCTGTAATATGAAGTAGTGAAAATTAAATTATAATATTAATATAACTTATAATATAAAATATAAATTAATAAACATATAAATAACTGCAATTTGAAATGTTACAATGAGTGAGATGGAGATACCTGGCAACCTACCTAAGACAGATATTGTTCAGCTTAGTGGCTGTTGTCTCACTTGTATTAGGGAACTGTCACACCTGCTTTGTTGTGATAGCTTGATCAAACCTTGAAGCCTTTTTGATTTGATCAATATAAATCAATATAAAATTTGGTTTGTTTTTTTCAGTTGGCTATATGAAGTCAAAAACAACAACTGCAACAATTTCTTCTTATTCTGATCAAGCTACACAAATTATAGGCAAGAAAGTAACCTCAAATGTCTCTCTGATGTTCCTTCCTGCTGTTCAGAGGCCAGAAAGAACAGACGTGTGATGAAGGTCCCCAAAGGAACATCAGACTACCAGGCCACATGGATTGTGGATGACGATGAGGAGGAGAATGACGAGGAGGATGAAGAAAGCTGTGATGATGACGACGATGGGATGATGGACGAGGCCATGGATGGAGAGGATGAGGAGAATGGCTCACAGGTGCGTGATTAGCAAAGGAAACTATATTTTCCCTTGACATTTATCTGTGAAATAGAACAAATGACAACTTTTATGCTTGCTGTAGGGCAACAGCTGCATAGGAATGTTAGGGTTACTTTGTTTACCGCCTGCTTGTTGTCATGGCAACAGTGGGACGAGAAAGTATGGAGTTTGAGTGTCTGTGGTTGCGGGGCCGGAACAGTGCATACGTGACCCACGGTTAGTGCACCTCGCAACTGAGAGGCACTGTTTGTTTTCTCAGTGTCTGTCTCTGGTCTGTAGTGCCAGGCTACTCACCACAACAATAGTGTTTGGAGCAGGGGTCCCGAGAGAAGCCTCCTGTCTTCCTGTTCTGTGAACAGAACTTCCTGTCTCGACAAGGGGAGGGGACGAACATTTATTTATTTCCAGCTCTGCTTGAAAGAAGGGGGGGAAACTCTTCATGTGCAAAGGGTTCATTACGATCTGTAATTGTTATTAGCATGTGTTTGATGTCAAGGTTAGCACACAGGAATATTTAGGAGATGTTAACAATGGGGGAAATGGTACTTCAAATGATAATGATTATTATTATTATTGCAGCTGGGATTGTTGCAAAGGTTGTGAATGAACCTCATGCTGAGCGGATTCCCCCCATGTCTGACTCGTACTGTAATTTGCCAGTCTAGGGAATACCGTTCTGCGCGGTTTATTTGATGATTCACTTCCTTATACAAATATATAGCCTGTGGAAGTTAGATTTAAAAATAAGACTGGATGCCTAGAGGTGCTGGAAAGAGTAGTTTCTAGACTACACTGGGAATCGCGCTAAATTGAAGTATATGCAAATCGGGGTTACCCCAATGTTTTTTTTCATATCCCCCCCAAGCTTCTCATAGCACGGTTCTTATTGTGGCTGGGCTTGTCTTCTTTATGTTTGGGTATACAGTACCAATTTCTATATATTTCTAATTTTATGTATGCAGGTATGTGCACAGTAAAAAATAAAATAAAATAAAATTGTCATTCTGCTAAATTTCAGTGAATCGCTTTCTTTATGTTATTAAACCTTTCAGTATGAACAAATGTAACACCAAAATCTGGTCGGAAAAAAAAAAACGATGTTACACTTACACTTACATTCAAACTGAAAGGTTTAAAGTGTAACAGAGAATCACTGATTTTGGGGTTATATCATGGCCAGGAAGCGTCACAACCCAAGGTACTGCCAACGTTCAACATCACTTTAAGATAGTTTTACTGCTCACACAACATCCGGCCTCACCTCACCTATCCAGGAACTGTCATGTTATGTTTTATCCTAACGCATTCTATCTGCACAGAAACTTTATGCATAGTAGCTAAAGGTGTCAACAGGGGAAACCACAAATGTCACCACAGCGATCTTACAGGTTGTAGGTGTAAAAGGGGCTTACGTGAGCACTAATTAAAAGGACGTCCTTCACAAAAGAATGACACTGAGTTTAGTAAACTCATTGTCATTCTTTTGTGGCTTGTGACCGTGCTCCACAGTTGACCTACATGTAACAGATTGCTTAATTTAACGCATCAAAATAAACAAAATAGAATCAATGGATAGAATAGATTTTTTTTTATTTTATTTTAAATGTATACTCAGTATCATGGCCCCGTCCTGGCTAGAGAATAGTAAGGGAAACTGGTTCATATATTGGTATTAAGGCTGAGGACAAATCGATCAGCCTGGTGCTGTTCCACTGTTTCTATTGTGAACAATACAAGCATCTTTATTTGCTAGTGATATCACTTTAAAACCAGAAACTATAGCCAGAAAATCATTCTGGACACTGTCAAAGTCACCGCCTTTTCAACTGTATTCTCCATGGATTTATAAATTTGGGGGATAGTCACAGACAAGGGGCAGGACAAACTCAAACTGCTTTTATGTAGGACTCTTGTATCCGGACAACAACAGTGAATGTTCACTAATACACATCAAACTGTACAAGGGCATATTTTCATGCTGAAAGTCAGTGGCATTCCCTTTAAGACTGATTTTCAAGCTTGTTTTATTAAAAGGGTTCAGTGCTATACTGAAGCAGACTGTACTGTATCCTCTCTGCCCAGGACCCTGGTTCAGGCTGTGCCTCAGAAGAGGAGGAGGAGGAGGAGGAGGAAGAGCTGTGCTCCACAGAGCGAACTGGAGCAGACCAGCGCTATGATGAGCACATGGATGAGGCTGAGGAGGGAGAGGGTCTAAAACGCTATCGTGAGGCTCGGGCCAATGAAATGTTCCCTGATGAGGTGGACACACCCCTCGACGCACCAGCTAAAGTCAGGTATGGTAGGACTATAAATAGATGTAAAATGTAACAAATTGCATTTTCCTTATACAACTTGTTACATTTTATAGGTGTTTTCACCTTCAAATTTGTTTTACTGCTGTTGAAATGATCATAGTGATCCTTCACTGGCACACTCTCTGCTCCCAGGTTCCAGCGCTACAGGGGTCTAAAGAGTTTCCGCTCCTCCCCCTGGGACCCCATGGAGAACCTGCCTCTCAACTACTCACGCATCTTCCAGTTCCAGAGCTTCGAACGCACCCGCCGCCGCATACTGGCCGAGGCTGCGCAGGAGGAAGAGGGAGCCATGGTAAAAAAAGACTGTGGTTGTGTTTCTATGTATCAAGCCCTTTGAGACTTAACTGTGTAAAGGGTTATATGAATAAACAAGATTAGATGAGACCAGACTATGTAATTGTGTTCTTGTTAGATCTTACTGATTTGTGGCTTCACTGACCCTGCTGTCCCTCCCGTTGCAGGTGGGCTGGTATGTTACCCTGCACATCACTGATGTGCCCTTCTCTGTGATGGAGAGCGTCCAGTCACGCAGACCTCTGGTGTTGGTGTCCCTCTTGCCCCATGAACAGAAGGTATGTCCCGTGGTTTTGACATCCTAAAGCTGTTGTGTCTGAATTTACAATGACCGATTTTTAAAGAGTAGTCACACTGACTGTACGGTATTATTACTGACATTCCTGCCCTGATCATTTGTCTTCTGCGCACAGATGTCAGTGATGCACCTCTTGGTGAGGAGGCACCCCAGCAATACAGAGCCTATCAAGTCTAAAGAGGAGCTGGTGTTCCACTGTGGATTTCGGAGGTTCAGGGCCTCTCCTATCTTTTCACAGCACACCTCAGGTAGGACCCCAAATCCCAGAGTATCCCGGCATGATAAACATAATATTTACATCGTAGGCATTTAGCTGATGCTCTTATCCAGAGTAATTCACAATGAATAAGCAGGTTAGGGGTTCAGTGTGTTGCTCAAGGACACTTGAGACAGGGAATGTGTCTGTTGTGAGGACTGAACCTGTGACTTTCTGTTTATTGGGACAGTCTCTCTACCCGCTAGGTCACCCTGCTGTGTAATCATACGATAACACTGTGAATCTGCTTTTAGTTATAGTCAAGTATATATTGGTGGATTGTCGCATCAAGTGGTCTGAACCAGGTTTAGCTGCTGGACTGCTGGATACTGTAGGTCAAACTGGACTTTTTCAGTGTTGAACTCCGATCTGCTCCTCTCTAGCTGACAAGCACAAGATGGAGCGCTTCCTTCGGCCAGATGCCCCCACTGTGGTGTCAGTGTATGCTCCTATCACCTTCCCCACTGCGGGAGTGCTACTCTTCAAAGAAAGGGGAGATGGTAAGACAAAAGAGTCCTGTATTATACTTGAAAAGAAGTAGATTTAATTTGTGGTCTGGCTCCCTTGATTGTAAACTTTTGACCGGCTATTCAGTTGTCTATTTAATTGTTTTATTCGGTTATCCAGTTAAGTTGATGCTATACTGGTATTTGAGCCTGTGTTCTTGTTATGTCCTCACCTCCTAGGCATGCAGGACCTGGTGGCCACAGGTAGTCTGCTGAGTTGTGACCCCCAGCGTGTTGTGCTGAAGAGGATTGTGCTGAGCGGACACCCCTTCAAAATTAACCGCCGCTCTGCTGTTGTCCGTTATATGTTCTTCAACAGGGGTGAGAGCACCACAGCTGTTGACATGTTCTTTATTACTCTGACTGTTTTCATAGTTCATAGAGTATATAGCTTTAATTCTACTCCTTTCTCTCTGTGACAGATGATATCATGTGGTTCAAGCCAGTCGAGCTGCGAACCAAGTGGGGTCGGAGAGGTCACATCAAGGAGGCTTTAGGTGAGGATTTTGTCTCAGCGACTTCTTGAAACTGTATGTTTTTATTTATGGCATTACTCCTGCGATATCTGACATGGCAGATCTTGTATTTTGTATTTTTCAGGAACTCATGGTCACATGAAGTGTGTATTTGATAACCAGCTGCGCTCCCAAGATACTGTCCTGATGAATCTGTACAAGAGAGTGTTTCCTCGCTGGACGTATGACCCTTATGTGCCCTTGCCCTTACCCTGGATCAAGAGAGAGGGCGCTGAGGAGATGGACGACTTGGACATGGAGTAGCAGAGGGACAGCGTAGCAGTGCAAGCAAGACACAGCACACGTATGAACAGAAGTGTTTCCGTGTATGTGCGCACATGACATTTTCACAAACTGTAATGTGTATTAAATAAAACTATTTTGATCCAAAGTACCTACTTTCTAACTGTTCATCTTGCGCCATTATTACAGCCATTAATACATTTTGCTTTACACCTTCTTAATTGTCATGCTGCTAGATCAATTTCAAGCCACTAGATGGCAGTGATGAATAAGGGTTAATAGCCAAAGCTTCTCTAAAACTGCTGTGTTGAGCAACTGTGACATTTGTTTGAACTGGGTCAAAAAATTATGTGAGTGACTACCATTAAACAAATAGCTGTATGTGGAGGGGACTTGGCTGATTAAACAAATAATGAGGCTTGTGACCGTAACAGTTGCCAGGTCACTGATACTTTTTGCAAGCTTAGAGCAGGATAGATTATTGAAGCGTCAAGCCCATGGAACAAACTTTCTGAATGCATACAGATGGGGTGTATTGCCTGCAGCAAAATTAAATCTAGTAACTGGGACAGATTATGTTGATCTTTGAGGAACATATTAATCAAGAAAAAATACTCCATGTAATTGTGCTTTAAGCATTATTTCCCCCATTACCCGCTGATTTAATTTATTAGTTGTGTGTATCTAATCATAGATGCATTGATCTGAATTAAGAAATACTGATAGTAATTTGTGCATGTAATTACTACAAGCCAGTTTCTTAGTACATACCCCCCCCATCCACACACACACACACACACACACTGCTCTCTCTCTCCCTGGTGGTCTTGCCCTGACCTGAAGCCTCCTTTTCATCACCAGTCAGACACACACACAGATCACGACCTCGCTCTTGTTTTCAACTGGATCTGAAATGCTCAACAGTTTTATGTCCTTCCCTGTCCCATGCTCCTTTTTTTTCTTTTGCTTAGGAAAACAATGATTTATGAATTGTAATATTTATCATAAAACTGAGCTCTTGCATGCTTGCAGCAACATGATTCATCCCCGGGCTCTGTTGGGACTGCACCACAGAGGCATGCCAATATGTCTGGGAAACCAGAAGGTGAAGACTTGGGGATGGAGAGGAGAACACGATCCAAGAAATGAAGGGGAGCAAAAGTTCACTCTGTGCATTTTTTCATACTGTGAATTTGATTACAGTGGAAAAAGTTGAAAAATAAAGATAATACAATCGAGAAAGACTAATGTCTCTATTGCCCTTGGGGGGCAAGCTGGGGGCCCTGGACAGTTTTGCGGTAACACTCCATTTATTTCCTACTTCATTTTTTTTTACATGTATCAAGGCAAGGGCACTGTAACAGTGATGTGTTGAACACATCTTGTTAAAGCCGAAGGGAGGGGTGTTGTGTGCTTTGCTGGCTAGCAGTTCATGGTAAGGGGAGGGGGAATTCAATACCCCCGCTATGGATGAACGTTCTTAAAGTAACATGTTGAAAAATGGTACTGAATTTAGACGCGTACACAACATTTTTCCCTGACACTATCAATTTGAAACAGATAAACATTTAGCTGTTTGGGGACCAACTGCGACGTGGTAAGGCAGAATCCAGCCCATAAGTGAAGTGTGTGTTTGGCACAGGCCACCGTCAGAAGAAGTGAACGCTGGTGGCTTAGTGCTGTTTGGATCAGGAATGTCTTGTGGTTCCCAGTTCACTGCCACCACACTTAGTTGGCTCCCACTGAAGATATAATGGGTGAGAGATTTTTCCGTTGGATGAGGATAAAGAAACGGAAGGAGAGAAAGGGGCAGTGAGGGAGTGAGAGATAAGGGAAGAGCCAGTTGATGTTCAGAATGAATAAAACCAGAAGTGGAGGGGAGGAAGCTGCCAAAGGAATGCAAAGGGGTTAGAATAGAATCTGGAAATTAAAATAAAAAGTTAGATAGTGTGTGAGAGAGAGAGTAAGAGAGTGAGTGAGTGAAATGGAGGAGTGTGAGAGTCTGAGGCGGTGTGGGCGAGGGAGAAGGAGAGAGAGAGTGGCTGGCGTTTATGGATTGCAGATGTGGCGCTATGGGGTTTTGGCAGGGGCCATGCGCGCCTGAATCCTGCACCGGCTGGGTGGCACCGGGGTGAGAGGGAGGTCACTGCACCGCAGCACACAGCCCATAAAACACTGAGAGTGGGGGAGAGCAGCGAGAGTATAGGCCTCAAACACACACTAGCTTGGGACTGCAGGGCAGTGGGGGTGAGCAAATCACACCCTGAGGTTCATGCTCAGGCACACACACACATGCACACACACGCATACACAAACATTCTGTATAGTTAGGCTGAGACAGAGG
Source organism: Centroberyx affinis (assembly GCF_046629955.1). Classification (NCBI taxonomy): domain Eukaryota; kingdom Metazoa; phylum Chordata; class Actinopteri; order Beryciformes; family Berycidae; genus Centroberyx; species Centroberyx affinis. Next base: position 225,330 of record NW_027281464.1, read on the forward strand.
CTACCAATACAGCCAAGTTAGCCTGAGAAAAAGTTGATAGCTGATAAGCTTATCTCAAATTTAATAAGGAAGAACCCTCACTGGAAACGTCTCCATACGATGAAAAATCCCTCCATCTTCTCTGTTGAAAGGAAATTTTCCAACTCCATAAGGTGGAAACCATTAATGCATATGCAATAATGCTGAATCTATTACAAGTCTTTGTGACATGAATGCAAAAGAGAAGCGAACCAGCCACATGTGGCGTAAGGGTGTTCATCCACTGTCTCTTTTCTTACCAAGTTCATCCACCCACCCATCTATACGTTCTGCAAGTTCTCTTTTCATCCTCATCATTCCATATCAATCCACTTTACATCTTTCTCATGAAATAAGAGTGGATTGAATAAAAAGAGTAGTCAAAGCTGGTCTTGGCCACCTTGCCAGAATAAGAGTAAGGGATCTCAACTTCTTTTAATTTTTCTTCTTCCTAAGATTTCCATTTCCTTCCCAGTTTATTCTTCCTGGTAACCACAGTGTTATGCTTTTGGTGGGTGAGCACTCTGCTGCAGCGATGCAGGGTCAAGTGCTTTGCTCAAGGGCAACTATAGTGGTTGTTGAGAGAGGTGAGATTGTTGCTCATTCCCCTTCCACTCACACAGAGATTCAAATTGCCAAACTTCTGGTTACAAGTCAGTTGTCTTACCTTTAAGCTACTGCTGACCCTACTTAGCATCTTGAAATAACCTACATTCACTTTCACAAATTCACATTATGTATGCTCTGAAAATGACAATCCTTAAGAATACCAAGTAGTGGTTCTTTTGCACATAATCATTAGAGAACGGATTTTGATGCAATATAAAACCATGTGAGAACACACAGCATAATTTAAAACGGTCCTACTATTTTTAGCATACAGACTCCACACTGGATTGAAGGAGGTTTTGAAGAAGTCATCAGTGTTAAAGGCAGATGCCTACACCTTCTCTAACATACCGGGCAACTTTGATTGGTCTTTGCTTTGGTCAGTTTTAAGACCTTTTAAAGAACTACTTAGCAACCATGAAAAGTGAAGGAGTGTTTTATGAGACCACTGGTGAACCTCTTGGTGTGATGGAGCAGCCTGGTGCTACATGAAACCACTGATGTTTTTGCCTCTGCCAGCGGAGTTGGATGGGGCTTATGTTTTTGCCCCAATCCATCTGTTTGTCTGTGCGACTGTTAGCAGGATATCTCAAAACGTTAGAAGGAATTGATTTGCACAAAACTTTGTGGAGAAGTTGGTCATAACGAAAGGAAGAACTGATTAACTTTTCATACTGATTAGCCAAAGGGGGCGTGGCTTCTCACAAAAAGGCATATAGGACTTCCGAATGGAATCACGTAACACCATCAAACTTTGTGTGCCTATCAGCAGACAGAAGAAGAGGCAAACCCTCCATTATCAATCAATCAAAAAATAGGAGAGCTCATTTCTGGTTTCGACATAGCAATTTTTTCCAAGACTTGGTCCAGTGGTAGAAGGGTAGCCCTAATGGCCGCTGAACAAACATAGTGAGTGACAGACTGATTGTACATGTGGCGCTCAGCTAAAATGCTTAAAAGTGGCTTGAATCAGAACAGGCAGATCTCATGTCCCATTTCAGGTCCAGTCATGAAAATGTGAGCATCTCCTGATGTGAAACAAGTTGGTAATGTGGCATGGAAGAAATTAACTTTTGGAGAAAATCCGACATGTGGAACTGGCACGTCATGACAATTGCATGGCGTTGGCGGAGGTATGCGCTCTACTGAGTGCCATCTAGTTTTTTTTTTTCAAATCAAATAGCAGTGAAAAAAACATTTACAGGCTCAAGTGTTTTTAAATATGATGGTTTGTAGTTTTAAGTACCATTTTGCCCATAAAAACACACACACATCTTGCACTCTCCTATTTATGTAGGTGCTGCTTGACAGTACATTGCTATTGGGTCAGCTTTATTTTTCTCTTTCTTTTGTGATATCCTTCCTTCCCTCTCTTGTTCCCCTTTTTCTCCCCCTTAGCCTGGTCCTGACTCCCTGGTTCCTGGGGCCTGGCCAAGGCGTGTGTCCCTGGAGGAGCCAGAGAGGAGATGGAGAGAGGGGGCAGCAAGGGGGTGCAGAGACAGGCTCCAAAACCACAGCTGCAGCAGCCTTTCCTTCTCCTCTCCTCTCCTCTCCTCTCCTCTCCTCTCCTCTCCTCTCCTCTCTCCTCCCCTTCTCTCCTCTCCCCTCGTCCTTTGCCTTCACTCTGTTAGGAACTCGCCTGGCACACTCCCCAGCTCTGCCATTAATCAGAGGGAAGGGTATTTTAGTGCATGTGTGTGTGTGTTTATGTGTGTGTGTGTGTGTGTGTGTGTGTGACATAGAAGCTGACTGTGTGAGTGACTAACTGAGTGCGTGCATGAGTGTTTATGTGTATCTTTGTGTGTGCTGATAGAGAGCTGGATGGAATGGGGGTGATGGTATGGAGACCAGGACCTCACAACAAAGCCGAAGAGTTCACCCAGAGAGCGAAAGGAGGAGGGAGGGAGGTTGACAGACGAAAAGCCTGGTGAGCAGATTGGGACTGCCAGTGACTAAAAGGAAGAGATAGATAGATGATCTGCAGAAGGTTTTAGTATCACAGGAAGAGATCAAGATATGTAAAGATGGCCCAGACCTTGCTTACGTCTAACTGACTGAAATTCCTCTGACGGAGTTTCCTAGCACTCGCCGTAGAGCCACATTATCAGCAAGACCGTTTTCGGAGAAATGTTTCGCAGCAACACCTGCCCGCAAATGTAAATCAGGCACAATATGCGGACATGTCGTGGTGTCACCAGCCAGAAAGTGGAAACGTTATTTTAAAGGGACAGCTGCCTGAAGAAAAGGCCACACAAACTCCTTAAAACCCCCCTTTGTCCCTTCATGCTGTACTCCACCGCTCTTCTCTCTCCCCCTTATCCCCTGATTATCCAGGTGGGAGTGAAATCTGAAAGAAAAGAAAAAAAAAAAGAAAATTTCCAACCTGCTCCCCTCTCACCCCCCAACGGGCCTCCCAGAGTGCTTTTCTGCTGACATCACTGCACAGAGACCTGGCAAGCCAATCTCTCCCCTGCTCTCCCCTTCCCTCTCCCTGCTTCCTGCCCTCATGATGTCACACACCATATGGTTTTCAGCAGTATCAAGCCGGAAAAGAGATTTAGTCAGCCGAGAGGAGAGGAGAGAAAAGGAGGAGGGCTGGAATGGGGTGCAAGTCGGACACAGAAAACAAAAGGTTTTGCTCTTCCCCCCATGTGTACTGTGAGTGGAAGGTAGGAGGGGAGGAGGGGAGGAGGTGGGGGGAGGTGAGGGGGCGAGAGGGGAAGGGCTGCACTGTGTGAGGCTAATGAGGAGAGACCAGGGAGCAGAGACCATGCATCGGACAGCCATGTGCACCACAGACGCCTATTGGACTGGCCTACACACTCACACACGCTTACACACACACACACACACACACACACGCACACACGCATACACAAACAAACAGAGGGGTCGATACCCACACTAGCTGCCTCTGTCAGGAGTGCAGGGGATGGCAGGGAGAAAGCTGACAAGGCAGCGCTTGTGAATGAGGTTGCCATGTACATTGCATGAGCTGCTCTCATTCAAAAGCAACTATGTCATCAAACAAGTTATTTTGTTGTGAAAATTGTTTTGGGTACTCGGATTTCATGTAAATGTATTTATTTCAGCTGTGAATTTAGATGCCATAAACTTAGATTTAATAAGTGATTCAAGTCTTTTTTCATTTATACTGCAGCCTGAAGTGTGAATAAATTTTTCAAACCCGTCTCCCTCTATTATGAAAATTCTGCCTTTTTCATTTATACTTTAGCCTAAAATATGACCCTATGCTGCATCCACACACATTTGCCTCTATTATGAAAACTCAACCAGAAGTATTTCTGATCTGGCTCTAATCATGGCCAGATAATTGCTCATCACCAGCGGAGGGGTGAACTAGAATAGCGACCGAATGCACACAACAGCTCGGCTCATTCAAATGACATGCCTTGCACGCCTAGCCCCTAAAGCTGTCGCAAAACTGCTCATTACAATGAATTAAGAGAGTCCTGTGTGTAAATGTTGAGCCTACCATTCAATTTTTGGTGGTGAAGGGATGCCTCTGAAGGGGGTGTGCCTGGTGCGGTGGGGCGGTGACAGTAAGCATCTGGAGATGTCTGTGGCCCTGTCCGCTGAAATGGGGGAAAGGGGAAAGGGATGAAGATGAGAAAGAAACGAGAGAGAGAGAGAGAGACAGAAAGAGAGAGAGAGAGATACACTGCAAAAAACGTCCATCTTAACGAGTAATTTAGTCTCATATTCAGCCTTCAAATCTTATTTTTCTTAAACCAAGAGAAAAATTCTGTCAATGAGGTGAGATAACTCCACTTGTTTCCAATGCAGTTTCACTTCTTTCAGGGATTTTCTAGAGATTAGTGTCAATATCTTGAAACCGAATCAGAATAAGACAGATCACTGCACTACTATCAAGAAAATGACACTTGACTCTACAAAATTCATGCAACAAATTGATTTGCATTAGAAACAAGTGAAATGATCTAACCCCACTGGCAGATTTTTTCACTTATTATTAAGAAAATTAGGATTTTAGGACTCAATAGTAGACTAAATGACTAGAGATGGAGTAGTTTTGTAGTGTAGAGAGAGAGAGAGCAAAAGACCGTCTGTGAGTATAGGAAAGGTGTGGGACATTGGGCTCAGATGGTTGTGGTGTCTGCTCCAAGGTGTTAAGATCACTTTTAGACTTTTCCTCATATTGTACGGTGCTGCTCTGTGCTGGCTTTACTGCTGCAGCCCACCTGGCAGACAGTGACAGAGCAATAATAACACAATTGGAATATTAGTCACTCTGAACGCAAATTGAAACGAGGTGCTTTGAGCCTCACAGAGCTGGCGACCCTACATTATATCTACTCACAAATGTCTGAAATAAAAAAGAGTGGGTTACACTCAGTCAGAGAATTCACTCCCTCACTATGCTTCCATATCCAACCCACCAAGCCTCTGCAAGACATGTGTCACATGTAAAACCTGCAGCGCTTAAGCTTGGAGAAATGGTGGAGAAGGTGTGTGATTTAGAGGGTGACAGCAGACTGTTAAGGGATTTAGCTGTTCAGCTGCACCCAGCCTGCCTTATCTCCAGGTCTGGTTCCTCAGTGTGCTGGTCCTGGAGGAAGCAGACATGCACAGCTCAGCTCTGCAGCTCTGCAGCTCTGCAGCTCTGTGATGTGTTCTAGCTCTGCTCTCACAGCTTTAATTGAATCATTGCTTACAACCAGCAATTTGGAGGCTTTTTCAGTTCATTAAAAGTTCAGCGTTTCAGGTTTGTTGCACTCCAGATTATGTTAAATTGTGTTTTGACAAGCTGAAGTTTAATGTCCAGCGCAGGCCTCTGGAGGCAGATTGATTAGTGAGATAAAGTCTGTCTGGGAAGACAACAGCTGTACCCAGAGACACACGGCAAAAGGTTTACTAACTAGCATTAGTTCCTATCTACAGTATCGTTGCTCTTTCCTCCGGTATCACAGGCTCTAAGATAACTTTACACTCCTTGATGTCAATTTGTTAATATAATTGATAAATTGTACCATATCAAATGCTTTTCTTTTTTTTGCCTTTTTCTCTAATCAACATTTGCCACAAACCAGCATTATGTTTTTAAAAGTAGGTAACTTAAAAGAGAAAAAAAGTCAAGGTATCTATAGGCTAATGTGTGAGCCTCCTTTCAAGCGTCACATGACATCGCTATGTATTTCCCTGGTTGCAGTTTTTGGAACATGAATTGAAACACGCTGCCACATCCTAGATACACATATCTATTCTCCTGCACAGCTTTGCCTGCCCCTGTCAGTGAGGTTATCAGCAGTTCATCATGGGAAACTGGAAGTGAGAGACAATACCTTCCTCCCCTCCACCAGGGTCTGGAGATGGCTTGAAACACTTTAATGAAACACCAGCATCTTGAACTTGGATAATTTCAAGAGGAAGACCCTGCTTCATGAGATTGTCAGCTGCTGCTGTGATCAAAAGACTATATAGCAACAGATATGAATAGGCCTCAGTCTGGTAAGTGCGGCACTAGATCACATCTTTTGTCTCTTAACGACCACAATGATGGTAAAATAATTACTTACATCAATTTCATTTTGCAGTCTAACACCTCTGGGATTGCTAGACAATGGGAGGACTTGATGTTGGAAAGAGAAATAACAACAGTCATCAGACTGACAGCTACAATTAGGGATTATTGAGAGTTAAAAAATTCTGATAAGTGTACAGAAGTAATCAAAGTAATACTGAGGCCAATTAGCAGCAAGATAGACCCAACATTTTTTGGAAATATTTCTGCAATTTTCTTTTTTTGTGAAAATAACATATGCAATGCTTGTAATTTGTTTTGTAAGCATAGCCAGTAGGTCTACCTATTGAAATGATCAAGCAGACCTCAATCTAAAGTGCTGGTGGTGACATATAGCCTAGTTAACAGACTGTAGGCCTGAAACGGCTGATTGCTGTGAAAATTGGTATATCAAATTGAATAAAATTTAGCATAGTAGGTTACAGTTTTATATGCATTTTATTAGGCTACAATATTGTTTGACGTGTTTTTGTAAACATAAAGCACATTCTATGTTTATTTAGGTTACCTATCACCTTCTTATGTACTCAGGGATGCACTTGAAGGTAAACCCATCTAAAGTCAGTTTACTCACCTTTTATTTACAAAATAGAATTTACCCACCTTTTCAGACTGACATAAACCTTTATAAGGCAGTTTGTGTAGGCCTATAAATGGTACAGGCATTATTTATTTTTATTTATATTGATGTATGTTTGTAGGCTATGTTAGATGGCCACAAACTGGAGGTCATAGTTTACCCACCTTTTTATTTGCCACCAATCACTGTCCTCTGTAACGACTAGGTCTGGTTGCCGCTGAGTGCGCCATTGGGTGTCGCTGTGTGCGTATCGTCTCCGCAGGCAAGTTTGGTCCGACCGGACCCCAACACAGTCTGAAGTGTCAGATAGTCCTGTTAACACGTGAGAAATTGAGTGTATGGAAGAGAGGGAAAGAGGGAAAAACCGGGATAGAAGGTTGCAAAATTACGCGGAAGAGTGTTTTGATAGAAGGGGATTTTGGTGAGAGCGCAGAGGTTTTAATGAGGGAATCCCGAAAAGGAGACCAGACATACGGCCAGAGCACCAGACATGAGTCCGAGGTAAGTTTCTGATACTGGAGAAGGAGTGAGATGCCATCCACGCAGGCATGTGAATACACACCGTCCGGCCGGAGCAGCGGCTTTTCGTAGGCTATGGTGCCGAGATTATCCAGCCTAATCATTAATGTGTATAGCTTTCGTTTTGAAAACTGCCATGTGGCTACAGTATACGGTTTGAGCGTCCTGGTCTGATATACTATTAGATCTATCTTATATCACTTAGGTTATATTCTTATTTTCATTTGTGAACGCATTTCTAATGTCGATGTAGGCATATGCAAATCACACAAGACAACTCGACAACTTCGCGAAAATGTTTTTTTCAGCGTAAAATAATAGGGAATAAACCTGCCATGACAGCAGTCATCTAAAATACATGATTTAATCTTTTATTTTAATACAGAATAGGATGTGGACCTGTTGCATCCTGAATATATTAAAGGAAAATATTAGGGCACAATCCCATCCATAAAATAAACCGTTAGACATGACAGTGTTTATAGGGGGGGTTATTTTGTGGTAGGCTATAATTTAACATATGCGTTAACTTCTATTATTTCTTACTTATAAGAATGTTTTGTCTTCAACATTCACTCATGAAAATATATAAATAACTTTCAGCAGTTTCAGATGAACATGTAGGCAGACATGTTACTCAATGTGAATAGGCCCTGTTGGCCTTGCATTTCCAGACTATTATCTGCCCATCTGCAGTGTAATGCTAACAACAATCTCCATCTGCAGGTGATGGGTGACGGCCTTTTACTTCATAACAGGTGTTTTTACCTGAGGGAGGGAGGGAGAGAGAGAAAGAGAGAGGGAGAGAGAGAGAGAGAGAGAGAGGGTACAGTTGTTTTCTCAATTTGTGATTTTTTTCGCAATTTGAGAGAGGATAAGAGGGTGTGACATATTGTAAAGTGAAGTTTATCTTACCTTCTTTTAGTTGTCCCCCTTATCTAATTCGATGGTTCCCAAAGTGGGGTCCGGGGCCCCCCTTAGGCTCCAAATGTCCCGGGTGGGTCGGTGGGAGTTTCTTTTCACTATTACTTTTATTTCACTCAATAAAAATGAGTACAATTACACAATGTAGGCCTACAATAATGGCTGTTTTGATCACAGGGTTTCACCGTTATCCTCACAGCTATAATATCAACAGTTGTGCAATTCTCTACGAAATCATAGCCTATCTAACAACAAAAAAACTTCTGTGATACACGGGGTTCCTCGGGGACAAAATCAGATCAAAAGAGAGTCAGTGGGGGTCTAACTCGTATCTGTTTAAAGGTCCTGGACATTAAATGGTTTGGGAACCCTTGATGTAACCCGTCATTAAACCCGTTATTAAACTTTTCTCAAAAGGCTAAGTGGGCTTTGTGGTTACATATATACAACAACTATACAATATATAAATACAATAACTGCCTGTCTCTTTAAGACGATGTGTTGTGAAGTTCAAGTCGGGGTCACTTGAAGTTCCTGCCCTCGATTTTACCTTTTAGTTTTATTATAGACTGACATCACACGGGGCGCTAAAACACTTAAGGCGCATAGAGGCTCCATTATCATCCCGGTGCGCGTTATTGCTCCGACTCAAAAATAGCCAAGGAAATTACTAGAATAAAAAAAAAATAGGAGGAAACTGATGCTGGTCTAAGCACGTATTTTTTTTTATAGGAGGGGATGAGAAAGAGGGGAGAGGAGGGGCAGAGAGAGAGAGAGAGAGAGAGAGAGAGAGAGAGAGAGAAGTGGGTGGGAGGACGGACGTAAGGAGCGACAAGAAATTCATATCAATTAATAATAATAAAAAAAGAGTTGGCAGACGTGCTTGGAAAACTGGCATGGTTTTTTGGAGGCTGGCAGTTCAAAGTTGAGACGTCAGATATGACTCCTAGAGACTGCTGAGATGATCATTAAGGGAGACTTAGATCGGATGGCAGAAGACATCGGGCATGCAGGTAAGCTCAAATGCTCCACACACCCAGACAAGAACAGGGAAAGAAGGATATAATTTTTTTTTTTAGTCAGTAACTTGTTCAATGTAGGCAATGCCTTTCCTTTTTGTCAGGTTTTTCTTGAAACATTGAAATAAATAACGGTAGAGCGTGTTTTATAGCCTGCAATGTTTTGCCTCCCTAAATATCAGAGTAAAGTCTGGTTTTCATACCGACAAGGAAGGATGTGCTTATTTATTTTTGAAAGCTACTTTTTCAATTCAAGTCAATTGTGAACGGCACTTTTTTTTTATATATATTTTATCATACATGAATCACTGAGCTATTCTGTAAAACTCCTGTGCCAATGATTAGTCGTGTTGTGTATAGGCGACCTAAATGTTGGATAATTGACATCACATATGATGTTGCCCAAAACCAGTATAATGATCTCTACTAAATAAGGTCATGGTACAAAACAAGACAGCTTGTTTCACTTTACAAAATGTGATGCAGCTTATGCAGCGCCTTTTTTTTGCTCTCAGGTCACACCTTGAACTTTTAGGAAATGTTTAGGCTATGTTTCTTAAACTCAGTTTTATGTTAAAGGGAAAGGGAGCAACGACCTCTAACGAAAAAGAATTATACCCAGGAGTCCTATAATAAATTTTAGAAATATACTATACATTTATAACAGAAAAACCCTGAAGTCCCTATGAGATTAAAATAAATTACCATTATGTACGATAAGGTCACGATAAACTCACTATTTAGTACCACAGACGCACTAAAAGCCCCTACAGGAATATTATAGGAATATTTTAGTGTTTTTTTCTTTTTTAATTGCTGGTTTCCTTTTACCTTACCACGCAAGCGAAGATTTTATATGGTGCATGAAAGAGATGCTTCTCAGTATTGTTGACAGGTCTATAGACGGCAGAGCTGGTACTGTTTAAAAGAAACAGCTGTGTGATACACCTTGCTTTAAGCACAGTGAGCTCTGAGGGCCTGTTTCTGGAGATGATTTAGGGGGCTTTGTCCGAGATAAAGAGAGGTAAAAAGGATGAGGCGCTGCAGGTCAGAGAGATGGCTTCACTCGTGATTTGCTTTATGTGAAGACAAGAGTAAAATAGATTAGGGACAGAGAGGACGAGTCCCTTCAGCAACAGGCAGGGTTTATGATTTGTTTGGAAAAAGCGGCGTCTGAACATGTAAAGACAACTAGGTATGACAATAACACGATTCTTAAATAGCCTATCAAAATATCACTAACATCTTAAATCTTGTTTCTCACAAAAAAGTGACTCTTGCAGGTAAAATTCGTTTAATTTTGGAAAAAAAAAAAGTGTCATCACTCGACTACGTTGGAGTAGACGCAGGGTTATAAAATGTATTGAAAATAAGTGATACATAGGCTATCTGTATAAATAAAATATAAAATGTGTAGAATTATATAACAATTATATAAAACTCGGTGCTTTGGAATAATTTGCCTTAAAAACTACACTAGATTAATTGACTTTACCCCTATTAGGTAGACCGATAGGAAATACTTCAATATTTGGCAACGGGATAAATGCTGGCTGATCATAATATTATGTTAATATGATAGCTGATAGGCGACGGTTTAAAATGAGCTCAGCCAACTTGATTCCCAGCGAGATTTCTGAATGAAAAAGCTGTCTATTCCACATGCTGAAGTGAACAGAAAGTCCAACAGTATTTTATAAAAGTATGACGATATTCCAGAGGAAAGTGACTCACTCTGATGTGCTGATCTGACTAAACTCTGCTATCTTGTTTGGATTTACTCGGTCTCCGCTCCAGGCTACAGTTTAAGTAAAATATACAGTGTGTTTTTTCATGCATGTGGAACTTTTTTATTTTTATTTTTTTTAAACAAGCTTCTCAAACCTGTGTATACCCCCCCTGCTAGAGCCCTCCCCAAAAATGCCACTGGATAAATTAGGCAGAATATAAAACATTAATGGTAAACATATTTTTGTTATAAATCTCATTTTGGCTCACTTTGTACCACAGTGTTGGCTCATAAATTGAACATGGTCTATGGTCATGGTCAAATGGGTTCTTAAAATAAACAAGGCTACATGAACATGGGCAACAAATTGAAATCAAGCAAAATAAAATGTCAGCAGAACGTTTTAAGCAGATGTCAGTGTTTATGTGAGTGAAGCAGAAGGCAGAGAGATAGGAAGTCTGGTCCCTTGCCTCACCTAAACCACAAAAAGTGACAACGCAGACAAAACAGGAATTATGAATTTTAATCTAATGCAACGTGACTGACTGTCATTGCCATAAACTATGTCACCGCCATCATACCATAGCAGTCATCTAAGTATCCTCAGCTTATTGATGGGCTGTTAAGAAGAGAAGGCTATCAGATGAAAACAACCACCCAGCCCAGTGGGACCAGAGCAGCTTTCTTCAGGCGGCTGTATACTGTAGAGGCAGTGTAGACAAATTATTACATTTTGCATGTTCAACATAACAGACCATCCTCTCTCAGCAAACAAGCCTACTGTAAAGTCAAAAGCATAATGTAGTCCAGGCTATGTAAGTGTGTACAGGAACATTATGTATAGGTAACAGGCTGACAGAAGAGATGCGTGCTCAGACTAAATGTCACTGCAAGCGTAGATGGCTTCCTGGCTTCCTCCTATGCATGATTTTTAGATTAAGGGCTTTATAAATATGGATTACCATGGTCTGTGACTGTATTCAGTAGCTTACATCAACAAGTGAGCTCAGATATTTTAAAAAGGTTAGTTTGCTTTAGAAGTTTTTTTTTTTTTTTTATTGTCAGTAGCCCAAGAAATCCCCAAGATAGGCTAAATCATTCTGATAGCAACGAGATAAAAGTGATTCTTTCTGTTATGATGAGTAACACACAGCAGCCGGGCTATACTGCTTTTTTAACTCAAGATAATTCAGTCAAACAGGTGCTTTGTACGCTGAATTTTTCTCGTGTATCACAAAGGCTTTCATAAAATTTAGTAGCGTGTGTCTTAAACATGTGGAGTCAGATGTCTTGGATGTGAGCAGGGTTGAAAAAATGCTGCCTTTATGAATAAGGAATATAGCCTTAATTTGTTGTCATGCTTTGTCACGTAATTGAACTGTGTGTGTCACATAATACAGCGCTGTAGACCGTCTGCAGGGAGGAATGTGCACTGTGTGTGTGTGTGAGTGTGTGTTTATGTGTGTGTGTGTGTGCCCAGCGTGTTACCATGCACACTACAGTAACCTGCACGCCCCTCAATGCAAAAGTTTAGTATGCTATGGGACGTACTTGGCCTACGTATTATGTTAATTTCCAAACACTTTTGATCAGACCCATAGTGAAATTCACAGCAAAAATATGACGATTGTGTAATCAAAGTCAGCAGACACCAGAAGAGATAAACTTTAAATGACAACCATCGATGTAATGAGGGGAAAACCCACCTCAGTTTACCTGCCTTTTTGTTTGTACAATTGTATTTAACCACCTTTTTAGTGCTTTATGACATAATTTCATAGTATATATTACAGTGAGTAGACAAACTGTTGTAAAGTAAGTTTGGATGTTAAGAAGAAAAAATAAATCAATGCTTTTTTTTTTCATATTGATGATCACCGACTGAATGTCATAGTTTACCCAGTTTTTTAGTCACCCATCACTGATGACAACTCTTTTGCCGTTGAGCCTAATGCTGAACATACATAAAAATAAAAGTGCACCACTGAATCTGATGTGTTAAGGCGTGACCTTGAGTTTTAGGAAAACACAGTTTGAGCAGCGCTGAGTTATACAACAAGAGACACATTCATAGCTGTTCGGGATTCTCCAGAACTCCTTTGTAATGCCTCCTATGCATTGGGTGGTTTGCAGTCTTACTTCCCTATTCTTTTTGCTGAGGGCATACACTAGCTGAAATAAACAAGAAGTGGATGAACTTGTGTCAGGAAGACCACGATCAGATATATTTATTTAGTTGCTTGTTTCCCATCAGTGAGACGAAGCCCTTAGGGACAGTTTGAAACCTTTCATCTCATAAGTGAAGTATCCTCAGATACGACTGCTGGAACAATACATCATGCAAAATTTGAGTTGATATAGTTTATGTTAGACTTGTTGCACAATACACACATTAGTGTTTATACTTAAGTGTGTATAAGTGTGTCTGAGTGTGTGTGTGTGTGTGTGTGTGTGTGTGTGTGTGTGCGTGTTGTGTGTACATTAGAATCCTAGAGCTCATCTCAAGTTAAACTATTGAACCGCCTAATTTTGCAATGATTTACATCCTGTGCGCTCAGTGTTCCTTATATGACTGGGCAGAATGGGAGCTGAAAGACCTATCTTTTTTTGGATGTGTCTTTTCCCCCACAGGTTTATACCTGCTGTTCATCATACTTGCAAAACATTCACCCTCGCTTTGTTTAAAACTCTGCACACCACTGCTGGAATACTTTATCAGGAAGCCAGCAGTTAGAAAACATATATCTGTGCTTCACTAGAATTTGTTCTTTCTCTGTGAGAATTGCTGCAGAGGAAGTGAACGTGTAGACTTGAATTTCTGATAATGACAAAACCATTGCAACCACTCACCCTTAGCAAAAGTTCACTTTTATTGAGTGGCCTCAGTGTGCACTTCCCTCACATAAATTCTGTGCTCTGTACACTTTCCCTCTGGTGGAATCTACAGATTAAACATGATTACTTAAATGTTAGCTTAAAGCATCTATTACAAATTACTTAGAACGCAAGAAAGCAAAATGAAATAAGAATCATGTGATCATAGCAAGAATAATTCAAACATGTAATTGTGAATGAAAAATGAAATGAAATCTTGAAAGGTCATTGTACATAATCCTTTCTTGGAAAATGTATTCCACTGAAAATTAATGGTTTCATTCCATAAAGCTATGTATTCTCATCCTTATATTTCAGAGGAAAATTGTTAGTTGAGGTTTTATTACTCAATATTTCAAAAGCAGAGATCCTCATAAATCTAACTATTTTGTGTGCAAAGGCCTTTTGTTACCTAATAACTCCTATAATATTCTGTACTGAGTTTTACTTTTGTGTCAGCAATTATACAGTAGGAGCAGGTGTGATTTTTTTTTCAAATGATAGATATCTTCTTTTGCAATCAAACCCCTCAAATATATGCTAAAGACATTTTCTTCAGGATACAAATGTAGGTATAAATTACAGCTTCTGATGCATTCCTTTGATCACTGCATAGGTAATCATTCTTGCAGTCAGAGAAAAATGAGAGTGATTATGCTTTTGTGGCTTGAAATGCTGACTGCTCCATGACGTTTACAGATATCTGTTGTTGCAGGTGGCGGACTAAAGACGATGCTGGATGCCATGGAAGTTCCAAGTCATGCTAGGCATCTCCTCCTGCAGCTCAACAGCCAGCGCACCAAAGGCTTCCTGTGTGATGTTATTATTGTGGTGCAGAACGCCCTCTTCAGAGCTCACAAGAACATTCTGGCTGCCAGCAGCCTCTACTTGAAATCTCTGGTGGTCCATGACAATCTCATTAACCTTGACCACGAGATGGTGAGTCCAGGGGTCTTCCGGGTCATTCTGGACTACATCTACACGGGCCGCCTGAGTGAAGGCGACCCCACCTCTCCCACTGAACCCAATCTAGGCGCTGTCTTGGCGGCAGCCAGCTACCTTCAGCTGCTCGACTTAGTGGCTCTGTGCAAGAAGAAGCTGAAGAGAAATGGCAAGTACCCTCCCCGCTCAGCTCCTGCATTTCTGCCCTATGCAAAGATGGGGCCCAATAATATGGGTTTAGGGAGTGGTGGCAGGTATAGGGTTTCTACTCCTGTTATTCAGTCCTGCCCTCCAGGAGGAATTGTGAATAGCCACACGGCCCGTGCACCACCACTAGAGGAGCTAGTTCCCCATCCACTAGCCATTCACGCCGGGGAGCTGTATGCTCCCACCTCCAACCCGGGCTCTCAGGTGTTCCCGTCAGCTCTGCCTGCCCAGCTCGGCCTGCGCTCAGCCCACTCTGACAGGAACTGCTCCCCCATCTATGGCCTCGACCTCTCCAAGAAAAGCCCCAACTCCCAGTCTCAGCACACGCCCTCCCAGTCCCATCTGGCACACACTCTGCCACACAACGATGAGGAGCGAGAGGGGGCTCTGAGCAGCCGCACCAGTCCCATGACAGGGACTAACGGAAGGGCCTACCCCGGAGACAAGATGGAGACAGCTGACCAGGCAAGCTCTCTCCCTCCTCCCCCCTTCCCCCATCTCAACCAATCCCTTGGTCCTCACCTGCCCCACCTCCATCGCTCAAGCTCCCAGGGCACCGACCACTACCCATGCCCCCCCAGCCCCGACACCCCCACGGAGGCTGGAGAGGCAGGCAGAGAGATAGGCAACATCTACCGCTGGGTGAAACACGAGCCACTGTCATACACAGCTGAAGATGAAGAGGAGGATGAAGATGACGAGGAGGGGGGTGGAAATGGAGACCAGGAGGGCCACCACCAGCATCACAACCACCACAAGGCCGGGGAGGAGAGTGAAGGGGCGGACGACAAGAGCGGGTCAGGCAGTGAGGAGACAGGCAGCAGTGAAGGCCGCCCGTCCCCTCCTGGAGCCATGGGGAGATTCCACATGCCCTACGAGCCTGAGAGCTTTGGGGACAATCTGTATGTCTGCATCCCCTGTGACAAGGGTTTCCCCAGCTCTGAGCAGCTCAACGCACATGTGGAGACACACACAGAGGAGGAGCTGTACGGCAACTCTGGTGGGGAGATGGGAAACAGCAATAACAGCAACACCAAAACCATCAGCAGCAATGCTAACGGTTATGGGAGCCTGAACAGCAGCAGCAGTTTGAACAATCTGTCCCACCTGGAGAATAAGTCCAACCAGGGCCTGAGTGCAGGGGGCATAGGGGAGATGATCCGGCCTTACCGCTGCTCTAGCTGCGAAAAGTCCTACAAAGACCCGGCCACACTGCGCCAGCATGAGAAGACCCACTGGCTGACACGGCCTTACCCCTGCAGCATCTGTGGCAAGAAGTTCACGCAGCGCGGCACCATGACACGCCACATGCGCAGCCACTTGGGCCTGAAGCCTTTTGCCTGTGACGCCTGTGGCATGCGCTTCACCCGCCAGTACCGTCTCACCGAGCACATGCGCATCCACTCCGGGGAGAAGCCCTACGAGTGCCAGGTGTGTGGGGGAAAGTTTGCCCAGCAGCGCAACCTCATTAGCCACATGAAGATGCACAGCAGCGGCGGGGCTGCAGGGGGCCTGACTACAGACGGGAAGCTGAAGCTGGACTTTGCAGAGGGCATCTATCCTCTGAGTAAATACACAGCAGAGCACCTGGGGCTGAAGCAGGAAAAGGCCAACGAGCTTCTAATCCAAGCCCAGCAGCAATTGGTGGCCGATGCCAAGGCCATGGAGAGCCTCTACCCGCTGTCCAAACTGGCCGCAGAGCACCTGGGCCTCACCCATGACAAGATGGATGTCCTGGGCCAGGCCCTGCCCCCGCAGCCCCTCTCTGAAGGCCGCACCATTGACCGCTACTCACCCAGCTAAGACCACATGACCTGTATACATGGCAACCAGCGATAGGTCTGTGCACACACAACTTGCAGTATTCTAATACCATTCACCTCAACTCAATATCTCTTCTGCACCTCAGACTCAGGCCAAAAGGTATTGGTCTTCTAATGCACAACAACAAATGTGTAGACTTTAAGTGCCTTCCTTTGCATCCAATGTATTTTAAAGTCCTCCTTTAAAAGGGAGCACTGTGCTATTCCGTGACCAAGGAACACTCACTCAAAGCAGTGCAGTATTTATGTACAGTGTATGCAAACAAACATTTTTTTTTATTCCAGCCATTGAGCCAAAGCAACAAATTGAAAACCCAAATGAAATTGTTTTTATTTATTTTTGTATGTGGTGAAATCCAAAGAGAAACTGTTGCAAGGAAATGTTGCAATCTGACCCTAAACCTGTGTACTATTAAGTATCGTCTGTGTACAAAAATGAAAAAGCACATAAGGACAAGATTCAGGGTTTGTGTCCAGACCTGAGCGGAACTTTTACCAAAAGAATAAGCCAACTCTTCTGGACTTTAAAGTAATGGGAGGACTTTTTGTGTTCTGTTTTTGGGGTACTGGACAATTTGTGTATCTCATTCTCCAGCTTTTCCCCATCCTGCTCCTGCTTCCCTAGTCACAAGGAAACGACTAAACGACGAGAGCAATTGCTTCAGCATCTCGGTAAAGTTTTCTCTGCTTTATTTTCTCCCCAGTTGTTAGTAAGTTATCCACTCCCCCATATAGTTGTGCAGATCAAGGCTCATATTATGTGACAGTAATGGTAGCTTAATCAGTCTTACACTCTGTGCGTAACCCTTTTTTAACCTAAAACTTCCTTTGCATTTTGACTAACATCCCATTGCTTTCAATTTGTTATTGAAAAGCAGCAAGCACAGCCCTGTGATCTCATAACTGGGACATGATTGCACATACCCAACTGATGACACACTAATCCCTGTTCACGAGTGTAGCTTCATGCCGCGGTGTAGACGAAGCATGGGTGTTGCCTCTGACATTGTGTAATATTTACAATCGCGGATGCAGCTGAAGAGCGCAGAGAGGCTATCCAAGGCAGGGTCCGGGTCAGAATTAATTATGCAGAAATCTGTCATTCACTATCGATAGTAATTACTCCATTCACAGCAGGCTTATGATTTGTCATGACCGGCAGTAGTCACGCGCCGTGTTGGACGCCGAGCCGTACCGCTGTCCGACCTCGCGTTTGACCTGCCCTCCCATGCAGTCTCTTGTCTGAGAGCCCCGCTACTGTTGACAGGCCAAAGTGAGTGCTATACACAGCCACTGCCTTAACAGCTCTCCTCTACAGCCCCCCCTCTCCCCCCTTCACACACACACACACACACACACACACACACACACTCACACACACTGTTAGTGAGCCGCTAATCTGTCAGTGATATGAACACAAGAATGGGTTTCTGGGTCCTCCTTGGAAGCCAGCGGGTGAACAGCACACCCCAGCTGCTGCGCTTCAGTAATCCCTGTGAAATCTCACTTTCTCCCGGACAATTCACACTGCTTGCCGGCCTGATGCCCCATTTCATGCCTGCCATCTTACCCCTCTGATCCACTTATTAACATCATACCCGAGCCTAGCAAATGTCTCCCAGCCTGGCCTCCTCCCTCCCCTGCTGGTATCAAACAAGGAAACAAGAATGACATATTTCTGTGTTGGCTGACCAGCAGTTCCTCCAGCTTGAAAACAAAAGAGCACTTAAGGCTTGTGGGTTGAAGGCACATTTTTGTCTTTAAATGTTTATTCCAAAGAGCGTGCTGGCCTTTTCTTTTTCCACTTTTATCGGTCCTTGTTTCAGATTAGAAGTTGCTGACCACTATAGTGCCAACGCCAACCTCAGTGGGTGAATGTGAAGACTAAAGCCATAAATGCACTGTGATAGACGTAGTGAATCTTAAAGGCTTAGACATAGCTTAAAAACAGAGACAATTTGCCTGACTTTTGGGATTGTTTTTAAATGTAACAATAATTTAAGGGCTTCATTTCTGTAGCATTTGATCATATCAAACATGTTGTTTTCTATCACATAATTTTCTTTACTTCATTTTGATTTTAACTGAAAGCAGCGCACGTGAAACTGG
Organism: Centroberyx affinis; assembly: GCF_046629955.1. Taxonomy (NCBI): domain Eukaryota; kingdom Metazoa; phylum Chordata; class Actinopteri; order Beryciformes; family Berycidae; genus Centroberyx; species Centroberyx affinis. The sequence goes on from NW_027281464.1 coordinate 244,246, forward strand.
TGCTTACCTCAGGACTGAACCCAGCATGGGGACGCTAAGCTTTAGTAAACCAACGAACAACAGTGACAACGATAACACACACACACACACACACACACACACACACACACACACACACACACACACGCCCACACAAACACTTAATGTTTTTTGTTTGTTTTCTTTTTAACGGGGCAGTTGTCCTGTGTTAAACCTGTGGTTATTTCTGTGTTTATACAATTTTTTTCTTGTTACAGTTTTATGGTGGAGAGATGATAACATGTGATATTAACATTTTGTTTTGTCTTTATTTTACTATGTGGTATACATTTTCATTTGTATTGTCCTCAAAGAGGCTTGTGTGGGTCTGACCAATTCCATTGTTAAAATAAGGCAAAGTCATTTTGGTAATATCTTAACTGGCTGTTTGTGAATTTCTGAACCACACTTCAGTAAGCATGATGGTGTTCGTCTTTTGTTCCAACCACACATAAAGTCTAGGTAATAAGCAAACTGTTTAGTGATGTCTTTGTTTGCCCACGAGACATGGTATATTATCAATAATTCCCTAAACAGACAGACAGTGGCTTTGCTGGGCGAGGATTAAATTCAGCCTCAAGTTGTTTGACCCATTCCTCTCGGGGTTAGTGAACTTTTGACGATGAGATTCAGACTGAGGCTGTACATACACACAAACACAGAGGAAGCCAGCTTGTTTTGGACTGCAGATGCTTCAGCTTTTCCCAGTAGCGTACGCAGAAGACTGAAATCCAGAATAGGCCCAAAGGTTTTTGGGGTGTATTGTTAAGCTCTCTCACATAAAATAGCTGAAATGAAATCTGAATTTTCAGCAGCAATACTGCAGCAGTTGTAGAAGCTCGGACCACAGGCATGTTAATGCTAATTGAAATGTAGTAACAGGCGGATGTCAATCGTGGGAATTTAAATCACTTTCCTCCCTCTCATTCTCTAAATGAAAATCTGTCTCCCTCTTTCCTTGCCTCACGCTGTTAAAACAACAGAAAACGTTTCCACTGCCACTCCAAATCTGCAGAGGAAGAAAGAGAAAGATAGTGCCTTAACATTTCTTTAGGATGTGAATGGTTTTGAAATTCACCCAAGCCCCTCAATGTGTGTGTGTGTGTGAGAGAGAGAGATAGAGAGAGAGAGAGGGAGAGAGAGAGAGAGGGACAGGAGAGGGATTGTGTATCTATAGAGGGGGAAGCGTTTGGTTGTCTGTTTGTGTGTCCCTATGCTATTTGAGTGTATGAATGGCTGTTAATGCATGTCCTGGGAATAGCGCTGGTGTGAAGGAGAAGAGCCGAGGAGCAGGAAGTGAACTTTTGGCGAGTGTGTCGTGTCGGGCAGGATGTGCCGTGTGTTTCTGCTCAGAGGCAGATAGAGAGACGGAGAATGGGAAGGGAGAGGAGCAGGGAGAGCGCAGCAGGGTGGACATGAACCATTGTCTTAGTATGAAAGCCTGTTCTTACTTCTGAAACTCTCCATTCAGAAAAAAACACAAGTAGACTGTATCTTCTCTTTTCCTTCCCCTTCTTCTCTTTGGGAATTAACCTCTGGTCAGTGTCATGGCGATACCGCGCCGTCGGCCTTCAGTGCTGTGTGGTGAGAAAGCCGTTCAGACAGCGAGCCATCATTTTATTTCATGGTTAGGAGTTTTTTTTATATATTCAATTAATTTATTTTTTGGCTTCCTTTTGGTCACTGGAATTCATTGGCAATATTTCCATGTCCATATTGTGAACATTTGGAAAATTGTGGCGTGGGACGAAACAGGGCCGAGAAACTCCAATGGGAATCATAATCAAAAACTAAAAAAAAAGAATATTTCTATTTTTAGTTTTGCTGCTATGGTTGGTTAATTTAGCAAAATTAGAAGAGAGTCTTGTTTCAAAGAGTGTCTTTTTTAATTCACAGGATCAGCCACTCACCCTTGTGCCATAAGCCACTGTTAATGTTATTTATAAGACCTATTTGACTATTTTATCGTCCCTCACAGCCACTAAAGTGATTAGAATGAGGAAGTCTTCAAAGTAATAAAATGTGCTATTACTTATTAAATAGCATGTATTAATTGCACTAATTAATATAGTGTAAAAAATTAACACATATATGAAACACCAATAAATGAGGATAATATTGTATGACAAATAATCAACTATCAGATGTAGATGGATCTTTTTTATTTTTATTATGCTTAATTTTTCAGACCATTTCATTCCATTCTAATGTTTGCATGGCAAACCTCCCAGGCCCGTAACTTTCATAATACAAACAATATGGAAGTAAAAACTGGATAAGTTCCCATGACTCGATGTAAGCCAAAAAAGGGGTTTAGGTTTAATGTCAAAAAATCCAAACTATGCCTTTAAAGCTTTTAACCAGCCGCACCAGGCCGCTGTGACCTATGTGACTCTGACAGGTTGAATAGTTTGTTCTAATCTGCAGTGGTTTCCATCGTGCCTCTATTACATTTGTCATTTACTGTTTTCACGTTGTGTGCCAAAACGACTTAAGCACTGAGCGGACATTGCAGATGCTCAAAAATAGGAAAGAAACAAAACTCAGTGACAATCTTTATAGTTTCAACAAGCTGCCTTATCGAAGTAAGCTTCTTACCAACTTTGACTTTGCCTTATTGGAAAAAACATTATCTAAGTGGCTAATCATAAGAGCACAGTGCAGACGTGCCACTAGTTTGTCCAGTGTACATATGATGTGTTATTTGTTATTATGAAGAATCATGTTTTGATGTAAGCTAGAGCCAAATATTATAATCTAGACTTCTTGGTGTTGAAACCAAAGTTTGACTATTAAGTCAACCATTACAAAGTGCCTGCAGTACATCAAGCATTGTCAGTGATTCTGCAATAGTATGTATATGTGTGTGTGTGTGTGTGTGTGTGTGTGTGTGTGTGCGTAGGTGGTCCGATGTGTCACCATAGTGCACCTGTCCATCTATGCGTCTGAATGCCTTTCCCACAGTGCAGCAGGGTGAAGTGGAAGGGAGAGATTTGACACTTTCAAGAGTCTTTATTACAAGCAGCTGCTTTAGATTTATTTCCCCAAACTGCACTTTTCTGGAGAAATCGTTGAATTATGATTTTTATTACCCATGTGACCCCCTAAAAGTCCCCCAAATCGTCTTTCCTCTGGCACTTTGCTTCCTCGTTCTCCTCCTTTTCCTCCCTCCAATCCAACATTTGGCCACATTCATTCGCCTCCCTTGTTACCTCAGAGCGCAGCTCCCTCCTCACCTCTGCCTGTCCCGTCTCTCTTCTTGACACTCAACACAAACCACTGACCCACAGCGCCCACCGCCTCCCCCTCTCCCATGATCCACTTACTTCCAGCTGTTTTTCATGCAGAAGAAGACAGTTGTCTAAATGTTTATGTGAACAACTACTTTCTTTTTCTTAAAGCCCTGATCAATTTCCAAAATGAACTTTGTGGCATGTGTTAAAATACAGCAGATGATGGGCCAAATAAAAAGTCTGACAACGTTATTGTATTCTGTTCTTCAAGCCAAGAAAGGGCTTACAAACGGAGATTAAAGACAGCATATCGTTGTAGAGGAAATGCAGAATAATGTGAGGGGAAATGTTCAGGGGAAAATATGCTCAGAAAGATGCCAGTAAAGTAAACATGTATGAAATTGCACAATTGAGCCGGGCCTCGGCTCCACCGGCCAAGTCATGCGCTGAGATGGAGGGAACAAGTAAGGGAGAAAGAGTGGAGAGGAAAAGAAACAGAAACAGAGAGAGAAAAATAGCTTGTCTTCGATCGTCATAAACTAAAAAAAAGAAACGGTAACTTTTCAGATCTGTTTTTCCACCTTGCTCTGTACCACATTTTCATAATACTATATTGTGTTTCACTCTTTTGAGGAAATGAAGCTTTTGTTTTTTTTCATAGTTGATTGCTGCAGGTCAATGTCAGGTTTTCATGTTGATGTTCATGTCAGCCTGTCCTCAGAAATGGCGTCCTTTTTCAAGACCTAACAATTATCACCCAATCAGCACATGACCCACAGAAGGCTCTTTGTAGTTGAATGGGAAGGAGGTTGTGGCTGCCCATGTCCTCCCCCATCTGTTTAGCTTGGAGCTTGCACTCTTTTTCTTTCTCTACCACAGACCTGATGAACACAAAAGACAGACGAAGTGGACTTTGTGTAACCTTGAAATATCATGTTGCTAATTCACACAGGCTTGAATCTAGTGATTTTTCGTTTACAGTATACAACTTCTGCTCCCGAAGTTCAAATTTAAAGAGAAACAAAGAACAAGGAAAAAAACAAACAGCATTCGGAACAGTGAAAGTTGGTAGGGAGAGGATCTGATTGTATCCCGTACACACTCACACACACACACACACACACATACACACACACACACACACACACACACACACACACACATACACACACAGCTGGATGGCAGACTGCTGTTCCAGATTAGGTCAGATTTAATTAGGCTGCCCTGCTCCTTTTGGAGTGTCGCTTCTCATAGAAAAAGTCATTATTAAAGAAAAGGCAATGTTACTGACGGCTTCCACCCAACACACACTGAAACCTGTGCCAGAATGTTATAGAGCCTCAGGGTCCTTACACACACACACACACACACACACACACACATAAAAGCAATTATATTGGTTTTGGAAAAAGGTTATGTGTAGAAATGATGGATTATGATCTAATGAAGATCACTGTGATGTTCTGAGGTGGTCGTACCCTATTGGCTGTGGCTGAGGGGAAAGAAAGTTCAGCAGTAACATAGACTGCCACGCAGACAGTAGTAATTGTGGATGAATGGAAAAAACGTAAGACAGAAGAAATACATTTACAATGGAAATCAGATTTATCAATGGAAAACAGAATCGTATTTCAGCAGGCATGAAGCACAAGAACATCAAACATCAGTAATCTCCAGTCAGTGTTTCATTTTGTGGTTTTACAAGTGCTGTCTTGAAACACAAACAAGGGTTGAGTAAAGCAATTAAAAGCAATACATTAAACCAAACAGTATTTTTGCATTTCTGCATTTCAATGTCAATATTGATCTTACTTTGCTTTAGTGAAATGAATGTATTTATTGCATGTCAAAATGTTTTATAGGTAATTTTTGTGTAAATTTCAATTGTGGGTTTTTATAATTATTTTCTCTAATTCTGGTGTCTTAATAAATCATGTCGATAAGGCTTTTATTTTTTTAAAAGCCAATGTGAAAAATGTCATGTTTTTGTTTGTTACTATACTCAAAATCAACTTGGCAATAAAATGAATTGCATAATGGATTCACAAGGCATGTGTCAAATTATTTTTGGAGTTTTAGTGTTGATGGTTTTTCAGCACTATGTGAAAAAAATCTGAAATCTGAAATACACTTTATTGCAAACAAGTTGAATAGAATAGAAATAGAAATACATCCCAGAAATATTGATTCCTATTACATATCATCAATACAATTAGATTAAATTAAATTTATATTTTATTAAATATGGCAAAATCTTGCATACCAAAATTATAAGTATTAAACTGTTAAGCTAATCTTTTTTTTTCTTTTTTTCTGCTAACACATTTATTTTACACATTCACATGAAAATACCATGAGACAAAAGAACACAATAAACCATTTAAATACCATTACCATTACCATTTAAAGCAATTACAATGGCAAAAATGAGCAACTTCTGTTCATTTTGCTAATACATTCGCTTCTCACTATATATTCTCCCATATGGAGACATGTGAGTGCCTCATTTAAGACAGAGAATTTCAAATGAATCTCATACATCACACAAAGTCCACATGCAACAATGAACAGATCCATTACTCTGTCAGCAGGAGCAAAAGCAGCCAGGCACACACACACACACACACACACACACACACACACACACACACACACACACGCACACCTTTTTTCCAGTGTGTGAAAATCGCCTTATTATCACCAGCACATAAGAAATCACAGTGCCGTCCAGATGTTTGATATGAATCAAGCAACTTGCCACAAATTACCTCTCGACATTAAACAAATTAGCATTTCTTCTCTCAGGTGGTGTAAATCATCAGCATGCACGAACCAGAGGGGCTTCCTGAGAGATCATCATATGCACCACGCTGCCAGGTGTAATGAAAGACTTTGTCCGCTTTACGGTGTTTAAACAGCAGGTGAAAACAAAAGGAGCAGCGTGACATTCTTCATGTGACTCATTCCGTTCCGTTCCTGTAGCTCGGGCTCATTCCTCTCTGATTTGATTGCAGCAGGTCATATCTTCCACTCAGTGTGTTTGCAGGGGCAGTTGTTAGAGACATCAGTGCCCTGCTGGCGGCATGCCCCCCCAACCCCCCCAACCCCCCCACCCCCCTGCCCCCTTGCCACTCGGCGGCACCCGAAATTAAATGGCAAAGGTCTCGGGTGTCTGGTGTCGGGCAGCGGTGCCCTGATCCAGCCTGGTAATGTCAGGAGGGGACAGAGGGCAGGTGCTAGATCTTAGCTCACCCCCAACCCCCACAGCCATCGTTCCCCTCTCTGCTGCAGATGTACACATGCACACACACCCACATATACATGCATGACCTCATGGGCGACCACATTCACATCCACAGGCACACTCGTATGAGCATAAACATGTGTAAAGATTATGTATATTAGGTATCAGCAGTATGGTGACTCACGGTGACTCGGTGGTTAGCACAGTCGCATGTTCCCATGGAATTCGCATGTTGTCTACATGTGCGTGGGTTTCCTCTCACATTTTAAAGACATGCATGTCAGGTGGATTGAAACAATAAATTGTGTATGAGTTTGAGTGTGTGTGATTGTCTATCTGTGTTAGGACTGTGATGTACTGGATGTCTCCCTGCCTTCTGACCAATGCATGCTGGGATAGGCTCCAGCCTCCTTAAATAGGAATAAGCGGATAAAACTGAGTGAAATTCAAGATTTATCTATGGCATCAAGTGGGATGCATAGTGATATGATAGGTCTAAGTTCTCTCAAAGTCTGCAAGGACAGAGTCCATAGTTCATTGATCAGACATTAGGTTTTAGCTCGTGTGAGAGAGACACAGAGAGAGGGAAGAGAGAAAGAGTTTGATATGCCCACCCTCATGTCCTTTACACGCCATGTTTTAGTGTCTCTCTCCCCTCCTCCTCTTCCCCATCTCTCCCTCTGCCTCTCCATCCCACCCTCCTGCTAGATTTCACTGCTTGGACTCCCACTGAATGGAAAACAGCTGGGTCGGGGACTGCCCAGAGCACATTATGCCCAGTTCTTCAATGAATTCCCATCTACCTCTCCCCTCTCCTCCTCTCCACCCTGTCCAGTGCGCTCCCTTGCTCCCTGTCCTCATTTAAGGTGGGGCCGTGCAGCTGAAACAAAAGAAAAACAGCTTGTATGAGAACATGTTTCTCACCCACATATGGTACGCTCTCTCTCTCTTTCTTTCTCTCTGTTCCTTTCTGTGAATTCGTTTCCCAACCCTACTCCCTGGTGATACTCTGGTGTTATGACTGGTTCTGCTTCTGACAAGTTGAAAAACGCTGAGATATAATGCAGCTGAGCTGTACGGCCAAGTATGCATATAGTTAAGCCGGGTAGGTAATGTGTCAGAGTTATTACTGTGCCCTGATACCCAGCCTAGTTCACCTGCTGTGGTGGACAGGGGCTGTTGGCCTGTGTGAGGACAAAAACAGACATAAGTGCTTGGGTTTCTTAAGAACAATGGGATCTTATTAGGAACATTCACAAAGTACTGTAGAATATGGTATTTTGAGCGCCGGATACATGTGGTTTTAACACATATGGGAAGGAGTGGTGCAAAGTGTGCTGCAGCATGCCTCTCCCTGCCAGCCCCATTTCAACAAGTGCCATAATAGAAAACATTGATTCCTGCTTTTGTCCATGCATTAAAATAATTTCTATACTCTTTTTGCAACCTGTCTTCAATGTTAGTGATGAATATTTACCTATATTTTCGCCCCATTCTGTCTGTCCATCTGTCTGTCTGTTAGCAGGATATCTCAAAAAGTTACAAATGGATTTGCACAAAACTTTGTGGAGGGGTTGGGCATGGAGCAAGGAAGAACTGATTAACTTTTCATACTGATTGGCCACTGTGGGGCGTGGCAGTGGGCGTGGCTTCTCACTAAAAGGCATATAACTTCCGAACGGATTGACATAATTCCATCAAACTTTGTGTGCATACCAGCGGACATAAGAAGAGGCAAACCCTCCGTTATTGGCCCAATCAAACAACATGGGGGCACTGGAGAGCTCATTTCCAGTTTAAACATAACTATGATGGGCGTCCCTAATGGCCACTGAACAGATACGTGGTGTTGCAATAATCAGTCAAAATGTTTAAAAGTGGCTTGAATCAGAACAGGCATATCTCATGTCCCATTTCAGGTCCAGTCATGAAAATGTGAGCATCTCCTGATGTGAAACAAGTTGGTAATGTGGCATGAATTAACTTTTGGAGAAAATCCAACATGTGGAACTGGCATATCTTGACAGTTGCATAGTGTTGGCAGAGGTTTGCGCTCTACTGAGTGCCATGTAGTTGCTTCTTTTTTACCACAGCATACTGTATGTTATATGTCATTCTTCTAACGTTTAGGCAGATAGGTCGTTCAGTGCTATCAGTGAACTCCCTCTAGTCAGCCCCCTCTCACAAGAACACTTCTTATGTTCATGTGACCTTCATTCTACACTCACCGAGCACTTTATTAGGAACACCATACTAATACTGGGTAGGTATCAGCTTTCAGCTCAGTGTCAACCGGCTACCAAAGTGCCATCCGCCTCAAGGTTCGGCGTGTTGCCTTCTGAGAGGCTTTTCTGCTCACCACAGTTGCAAAGAGGTTATCTGAGTTACTGAAGCCTTTCTGTCAGCTCCAACCAGTCTGGCCATTTTCCTCTGACCTCTCTCACCAACAAGGCGTTTCCGTCTGCAGAACCGCCGCTCACTGGATGTTTTTTGTTTTTTGCACCATTCTGTGTAAACTCTAGAGACTGTTGTGCGTGAAAATCCCAGGAGATCAGCAGTTTCAGAAATACTCAAAGCAGCCCATCTGGCACCAACAACCATGCCACGGTCAAAGTCACTGAGATCACATTTTTTCCCCATTCTGATGTTTGATGTGAACATTAACTGAAGCTGCTGACCTGTATCCGCATGATCTTATGCATTGCTCTGCTGCCACATGATTGTCTGAATGGATAATTGCATGAATAAGCAGGTGTACAGGTGTTCGGTGAGTGTATATCAAACATGTTGATAAAGATATTGAAATTCTAACCTTATATCACCATACACCATACGTCTGTAATTTTCTATTTTATGAAATAACAGTTTAAGATAGATTGAGTCAAGTGCAACACTTTAACGTGGCGACAAAATGCGCCATTGTGAGTGTGTGTGTATGTGTGTGTGAGGGTGGGGGAGGGGTGGTTTGGCTGTGACAGAGAGATGAAAGCAGGTGTCCAGAGAGCTGAGGAGAGTGTGAGAAATACATGAGGGTCAAGAGAAGTACAAGGAGGAAGTATTGCCTCTGCTGCTAAAGGGACCAGGGTGACAAATTGGGTGTATATTGTGTGTGTGTGTCTGTGCCAGTGCAATTTCCTGCCTGCAGATTGACTAACATGTGGGCACCTGCCCTGACAGATCCGCCCATCCTGTTTCTCTCAGCTCACACAATGCATATACACTTTCTGCAACGCTACACTTAGACGCAGGAACATACATATAAGATACTTAGCAAACATAGAGATGTGAAAACGGAGAATGTGCATCAATATCAAAATGCCTATGCTGACGTAGAGTATGAACAAAAATTTCCACCAACTTAGTGTGCATACACACGGTTCATACCACCCCACATGGCATTACTAGGCATTGGTACAAAAAGTTTATGAATTAGTCATTCACAGACGCTGGAAGTAACAGGGAGAAGCACACATGGCAAACCAAGCAGGGACTTTACAGTATAAATTTGCACATCGAGCAGAGGGGAGCGCAGCGGCCAGACAAGCCTGGACGGAGTTCCCTGGCCTGGGGGGAGAGGGGCCGAGGGCCAGGCTGGCTGGGTGACACACACACACACACACACACACACACGCACACAAATACACATATCCAAACATAGAGGTAATAATGAGGGAAGAAGTAGAGAGAGCCTTTTTGTTTTATGCCTGGAAGGGGAAAAGATTGACAAACTAATGAGCTGGCATGCAAACAATTACAGCACAGAAAATGAGGTGTGTGTGTGTGTGTGTGTGTGACAGAGCGAGCGAGAGAGCGAGAGGCAGAGCACACACAGGAATTTGTGGGTTATACAGCGTATTTTGTGAGTGTGAGAATTAAGTCGTGTCTTATTTGTATTGCAGATACGTGTGAAGGTGAGGCTGCCGGATCTGTTGCTGGAACTTTGATGATGTTGTGGTGCTGCTGCCCTGTCAGGCAAAGATTGAGTCTGGGCAAGACAGACTGTATATGTGTGTGTGTGTGTGTGTGTGTGTGTGTGTCCTTGTGTTACTGAACAGAGAAAGTCAATGAGCTGTTGAGAACGGGGTGTCCATTACCTTCTCAGCATGGAGTTACATCCTTAAAAGCAGTCCATTAGTATTCTGTTCAGTTTGACAAGGGTCATAAATTACCAAGTGCTTTATCACTTTCACTTTGTGTGTTTGTGTGTGTGTGTGTGTGTGTGTGTGTATGTGTGTGTGTGCATGTACAGTAGTGTGTGTAGGTGCTAGAGTTCTCCATGTGAGAAGAAAGCAAGGGTGCTGTTCATGTGTGTGTGTGTGTGCATGTGTATGTGTGTGTATTTGCTCAGTTTATATGATGCAATTCACAAGCACTCGAATTACATTACATAGAGTATAAAATACAGTGCCTATATGTGTGACAGATACTTTTATGGAAGAGTGCGATTGTGTTGTAAATGTACATGTGGTACTGAGAAGTTATTTTTCTGCATGGGAAGTTGAGAAGACTAAATGTGTGTGTCATCCCACTGTAGATTAGTGCCCCCATTAGCCTCAGTGGCTGGTCTGCTGTTTAGACTGCCTGTAAACACAGAGAGAGGGATGGTCCGACGTCAACTCTGTCTCCATCCTCAACCGCCCGATAACACTTGCAAACACACACGCACACACACAAACACACACACCCACGCTTGTACGCACATACACACACACACACATGCAAAAACACTCTGGACAACAAAGCAGGCTTCAATATGCTGTGTGTGTGTGTGAGTGTGTGTGTGGGTGTGCTGAGCTATGGCGTCTCCTGTGAGAATGTTGATTGCTCTCATGCCCTCCACTGGCATCCTCACTTCCTGTACCAGCTGTGGCTTGTCTCCCTCTCACCGCCTTTCCTTCTTTCTTTCTTTCTTTCTTTCTTTCTTTCTTTCTTTCTTTCCATCTCCTCCTTCAGGCGAAACGGAGTCGTCTTTCATGCCCGAGATCACGTATCAACTCAACTGAGTCATGAACATAATGCTCCTAGCAGCTATAGATTTTGAAGTGTGATTTTTATCTTACCGATCAGTTGGCACTATGTGTTCAGGGAGATATTAGTAAGTGGAGCAGTGAGTAAGACTGACGAGAACTGGATTCTTAGTGTGAAAAATGATGAAATGATGAAAGGATGTTGCTGCGTGGTGAGGCTAGGTGACAAAATGGATATTACTGTAATAGCATTATTACTGTAATGCTAGTTATAACCATACTGAAGTGAAATCAAACATTGAGTTTGTATCAAGTCCCAGATGAAACAAAGGAAATTCATGATGATAAGACGTACACGGGCCTCATCTCTTTGTGTGTCGAGGTGTGCGCCTGTGTATGTTACAGTAAGACATCTGCATCCACATCGCAGCGAGTGAGTGCACATCTTCAGCCAGTTCTGCCCCAGTTTACTGGCAGCGGCCCCACTGTCTGTGCTAAAAGTCACGTCGCGAGGAGAGAGAGAGAGAGGGAGAGAGAGAGAGAGAGAGAGAGAGAGAGAGAGAGAGAGAGAGAGAGAGAGAGAGAGACCCAGAGAACCGGGGGAGGAAGGAGGAGGGGGTTGTAGGGGGCACAAGGAGCAGGACACAGGAAGTGGAGAAAGATGAAGAGCCGGGAGACAATGAGATGCACAGGGGCGCTGAACCGGAGGGGAAAAAGAGAAGGAAAAGCAAGCAGAGAGGAGAGGAGGCATGTGGGAAGAGGAGGAGAAAGCGAGAGGGAGAGCAGAGGGTGTGTGCATCTGGCACTAGGAGGCAGGGAAAGATAGCGTGGGCCAGGCTGGCCGGACGTGTGTGTTTGTGTTTGACTGAAGAGGGATGTGAGACAGAGACCCCTCACTGGCTCAGCTTTACTGGAATGCTGCCATGGAGAGATGGACATGGACACACACATGCGCTGGACACACATACACACACACACATGCACATACACAGATTTGTATAGTGAGTGCAGAACATGGGGGGAGAGGAAGTGAATCATGTGGGAGAGAGTAGTGAGGAGGCAGATGGAGAGAAGAGGAGGGCATCATCCTTGAAATGTTTGGCTGGAGGAGAGAGGAGAGGAGATGAGAGGAGAGGAGAGGAGAGGAGAGGAGAAAAGAGGAGAGAAGAGAAGAGAAGAAGAAGAGAGAGGAGAAGAGAAGAGAGGAGAGGAGATGAAACAAGAGGAGAAGAGAAGAGAAGAGGAGAGGAAACAAGAGAGGAGAGAAGAAGAAAAGAGAAGAGAGAAGAGGAGAGGAGAGGAGAAGAGAAGATGAGAGAGAAGAGGAGAGAGGAGAAGAGAAGAGAAGAGAAGAGGAGAGGAAACAAGAACAGAGGAAACAAGAGAAGAAAAGAGGAGAGGAGAGGAAAGAAGAGGAGAGGAGATGAGAACAGAAGAGAAAAGAGGAGAGGAGAACAGAGCAGAACAGAACATAGAAGAGGAGAAGAGATGAGAGGAGAGGAGAAGGGAGGAGAGGAGAACAGAAGAGGGGAGGAGAGGAGAAGAGAGAAAAGAGAGGAGAGGAGAAGAGCTGAGCTGAGCTGAGCAGAGAAGAGAAGAGGAGAAAAGAGAAGAAAAGAGAGGGGAGGAAAGGAGAGGAGAGGAGAGGAGAGGAGAGGCGAAGTAGAGAGAAAAAAGAGGAGAAGAGAAGAGAAGAGAAGAGAAGAGAAGAGAAGAGAAGAGAAGAGAAGAGAAGAGAAGAGAAGGGAGGAGAAGAGGAGAGGAGAGAACAGAAGAGGGAAGAGAGGATGAACTAATGAGCTGCCACTGAGGCTTCCTCACAGACTCTGGGATGATAACAGCCGTCTGTTTTTACCAAGACACTCCAGGAAAATGACATGTTTCAAGGTTGCAGTCGCATACCAAAACAGGATGAACCTAGATCACCCCATCAACTCCTGTTTGTGTGCTACTGTACACAGCCGTGCCCTCAGAGTGTGGCAGCGCGGGACAAAGGCACACGGTTAGGCATGCATAGCTGATGAGTGCCTTTGGGTATTTAGTCACTACTTACATAACCCCAGGCCACTGACTTGAGTAAATAGGTCAATCAGACTTGGACGAGACTGATGTAAACGTGTCTGTTGACAGGCGGCGATATCCTGTCCAAAAATGGTGCATGCTTGGCTTTAATGGCATATTTTTGCCCGCATAACGTCAGACGCCCCACAACCCCCGCTGTCTGAGAATTCCTCCGTTCCAAGAGTCACTTCCCGTCCACAGAGGCAGAGTGTCCCTATCGCCACGGAAACTACATCGCAGAGTGTGTACAGGAGCCGCTTAATATCGTGTCTCTTCCTTACGGGACTCCAGAGGACAGATGGACTCCAACCACACGCGCACACACCACACACACACCACACACACACACACACACACACACACACACACACACACACACACATACACACACACACACACACACACATGCCTAAATGGGGAGAGGCAGCACATCCAATAATGGCACAGGGAGTGTGTGTGGAGGGTGGGGGAGGATGGGGGTGGGACATAGGGGGTCCATTGTTTCAGGCTGGAAGGCAGAAGTGTTGGGAGGGGGTGAGGGAAAGTCAAGGGGAAGCTAAATTTAGAGCACCTCCGCTCAAGTATTCCAAATATTCTTACGTCTATTTGGATGCTCACGTATACAGTGCGTTACTTCATCCAAGAAAGAAAGTCCAAGAATGATGTCACTATGCAGCGATGATTTGATAATTGATGATTTCAATAATTTCATTTTGAGAAATTCCTACCATCAGGTTCCTTGCAGTTTGATACAGCCACCGACCATCTAAAATCCATTATTTAACTAAAATAACGCATATACTGACTTTTGATAGTTTTACAGACAATTGTCAAATGCAACTACTTAAAACTCAAAGTCTGCTGACAGTAGAGGTGATGATGGTTATTGTCCAAGAGCAGATGAGGCGGGAATAAGGAGACACGGCATTTACGGGGTTAAACCTGCATGTGCAGAGCATGCATGTTTTGGGTCATTTCCTGCTGGCCGCCCAGCCCTGACCTGCTGTCGTGGACTTGGCCACACAGACAGACCCACATGCATGCGCGCACACACACACAGACACACACACACACACACACACACACACACGTAGACAGCTGACCTACACTTCCTGTCAGACAGCGACACCCCCTTGGCGAGAGAGAGCGATCTGTCTCGACTGCGTCCCCTGCAGAGTCCTCTAATCCTCTCCTGTCCGCCACATTGTTCCTTACACGCTTGCACATGCTCTGTAGGGAATCTGGCAGAAAGGACATCAGTGTCCTCAACAGGTGCTTTGTTATGTAAAAGACAGATTCTTTATCATACAAGCTCTGACACTTCCAACAGAAACTATACATCAAACAGACCTGACTCTTGCATTACTGCGGTATTTACTTATACTAAGAGGAAGGCCAACAAAATCAGGCCGAAATGCGTCAGCATGGCTTCTATGAAAAGAAACCTGGCCAGAATACAAAAAAAAGAAACCAACTAAATAAAGAATTAAGCTGAAGTCCTTTTTTCATTGTTGGTGTGTCACCCCTACCCTAGTTTTCCCTTAGCGTAGTTTTTTACATCATTTACTGGTGCATTGGCCTCCATATAACGCTGTTTGTTTGTCTTTGCCCATGTATGTAACATCCTAACCGGATGGTGTCAGGAAGCAGGTCCAGAGTCAGCCACAACAATAAAGGTGAATCAGTCACTTCTCCTGTGTTCACTTTCATTATTGTATTTTATTCTCCTTCAACTCATGTTCGGTAGGGCTATAATCATGTTGTATCATCTTATTAGTGCATACATCTAGTTGTGTATGTGCATATACTGCATGTGTTTGTGTGGCATGTGTGTACGTATGTGTGTGTTTGTGTAGGCGTGCATCTGGTTTGCCCATCAGCGCTCCAGCGTCATGTCCCTGCGCTGGCCTGGGGCATTGCGTGGTGCAGCTACGTGTGTAACGTGTGGCTGAGCCAGGCACGTTTCCGCCCATTGCTGGGGTCTGATGTCAGACTCCGGGTGAGATGTCGGGGTGGGAGCGAAGACCGGAAGAGTCTGGGGGACTCAGAGACGCTGGCAGCAAGGTGAGAGTGCAACCACAAGCCCAGCTGGAGGGAGAGAGAGAGAGAGAGAACAAGATAAGAAGACTGTGCAGCATCTTGAAAAGTAAATTACATTAATACAATGGCTCCCAAAGTGGGGTTCCCTAAGGCTCCAAATGTTCTCAGGAGGATTGTCAGGAAAATGAGAGACAGTTTCATTTCACTATTACTTTTATTTCACTCAATAAAAATGAGTACAAATGATTGATTTGGCCGTAGGTTTCACTGTTGTGCCCACAACTATATAAACAGATGAGCAATTCTTTCAATTTCTTCAAATCATATCTAACAACAAGAATCTTGTCTGAGAAAATGAAATCAAAATGAAATCAAAATCAAATGGTCTGTGGGGTCTAATGTGCATCTGTTTGGTGGTCTTAGACATGAAAACGCTTGGGAAACCTTGATCTAATAAGATCTAATGGGCCTGTTCTGTCATTAAATTTGTCCCACAACTTAAAGTGGGCTGTGTAGAGATATATATATATATATATATATAAACGCGGTGGGGTTGAGGGCTGGAAGAATTTGAGGGACTCAGAGACACTGGCACCAAGGTGAATAACCTGAATCCGTCCTAAGCGCAACCATAGGCCAAGGATGGAAAGAGAGAGAGAGTGTGTGTATGTGTGTGTATAAGGGGATGGCGTGCTGGGCGAACACATTGTTAACAAGGTTTTAACGACATCTTGCAAATGGCCCGTGATCCAGGAGACAACAGAGACTGGAGTGGATCGCACACGCTGCCTGGGGTTTGGCTGTAAAAATCAACATTCAGAGTTCAGCGTAATGTAATTAGCCTCGTGGCCCTGAGGCTCCCTCATTTCTACCTCTAATGCATGCATCCCCTCATCTTATTGCGGTTAGAGTTACCACATGCTGCGGCCTGTGATTACAGTGGAGTGTTTACAATCCTCTCGTATTAACGCTCGTGTTAAACAGCATGGGGTGCCACTCCTCTTTGAAAACACACAAGCGGGTTCTGGGTTAACGCCGCCAGCTTGGTGGCACCTTTCTAAAACATATAACACATAGGCCCTACACCCATCTGAGCCAGAGGAGGCAGCAAATAAATCTGAACTTTTTCATAAGCAGAGTGACCAGTTCACCCTGCTTTACGCTTTATTGCTTTTATTGGACAGAATACAGTGCTGTAAAGAGAGAGGAAGGAAACAGTGGAGAGGGAGAAGTGTGACACAAAGTGGATTTGAACATGTAGAACCAACATAACCAGGACTTTAAACATCATTAAAAAAATGAACACTCTTTATGCCCTTCTAACAGGAATCTAGTGAGATGTGCTTCATAAACTACTGTTTAAGAAGCTTGTTGCACTGATTTTCTAATAATATTATCTTGCCTCTTCCATCCATAATTCGTTTACATATTTTTACCGTTCTTCATGATAAATCCATTATTCAGAAGTACAATCACTAATGCCCAATTTTCATGAAAATACTATTCATAATACTGCCGTCTGCAGCAATACAGGTAAATTAGGAATGAGGCTACATGTTTGAGATTACACAAGCGTCTCATCTGTAAGTTTGTGTGTGCGTGCATGCAACTATGTGCGTGTGTGTATGTGTGTCTGTGTGTGTGTTTTGGGTGTGCATGTACATGTGTGTAATGAGAACCAAATGGCGGGGTGTGTGAGTGCATGGTTTCTCTCCCCCATCTCTAATCAGACAGCCCCCAGGAGTACGGTGTGAGCGTGGACTCTCGGCTCGGAGCGCTGAGCTGCTACATAAATCAGCTCTGCCCTTGGAAAAGCCTGGATACATACAGACTCCGCTAACCTGCTGATGGAGCTGCAGAATGTTCTAGACTGTTCTGTTCTGTTCTGCACGGTCCACTTTAACAGTGTATTACTTATTTTAGCTTTAAGTCTCAACCGGTGGCTAATGACCAGGGTGGCAGAAGCTGGCAGATGGGGAAAACGGTGGATTCAGTCATATTCGGTAAGACTGGCCACCACCAGGCTGGACCGGCCTGGTGTGGTCTGGGCTGGGTGGTCCGTAATGACAAGGCCAGGTACCGTCTATAAAGAGGAATAATGTATGGCTATATGCTTGCTCCTACATTTGATGACCGTCCAGATCATTCTCTCTTGCCCATTCTCTCTATCTTTCCCTCTTGCTCCATCCCTCCTTTTCCTCCATCCCTTCGTTCTCCATTCCAGACCCCCTCTCTGTTTCAGCATTCAGTCCCCCGCAGGAGGTGGCCTCTCCCTCTCCTCCATCTCTCCCTCTACTCCCTTTTCTTTCTTTCTCGCTCACATACACATCTGGTCAGGCAGCTGTGGCTGGCCAGGGTTCAGTGGGGTGGGGGGTGCGGGGTGCGGAGGGGGTGGAAGGGTGGTTAGGATTTGAGGAGGCTATCCATTGCAAAGCCCAGGGCACAGTAAAAAAAAACGTTGAAAAAAAGACCATTTGACACAAAAAGTGAGCTGCAAAAAAAAAGTCAGAACCAAATCTCCTCAGTCTCTCTCAGCCTATCTATCAAAGTGTCTCCCTGTGCACTATTAAACTCTATTAAAGAGAGGAGCGGTGCAGGGAGAAGGGGGGTGAGGGAGACTGGGGATTGGGGGTTTGGGGAGAAGCAGGGGAAGGAGGGGGAGAATAGTGAGGGCAAGGATTTCAATATCTGATTTCCACATCTTAAATACATTAATTTATCTTGCCCTGGGGCTCTTTTAAAGTCGGGAGAAAAGAGAGGAAGGGGTGGGAGGAGGGAGAGGAAAAGGGGCGAGGGCACGTATGACATTTTCATTGTGGAATCTCATTTCTATTGTTTTTGTGGTCAACATACTGCCCAGAGATTCCACATGCCATCATGGCCACACAGGCTCCACGTTACTAAACAGTCACAGATGATATTACACACTTTGTGCACAGATGACTTGATTCCTGTCAGGCTTCGTTTTTTTTTTTTTTTTTTGTCTTTAGTGTGCCAGGGTCAGCAAATGATTTACCGCTCGGAGTGCGTCATTGTGTTCCACATTCCAGGATGTCATCTGCGTTACCTTTATGCCAACTAGCCAGTCTTTGTCTACCTCCACCCTCGAGTGCCAGTTCCTCTGCACTCCAGCTGAAGTTCATGACCCTACAGAGTTCATGTTGGGACGAGAGCCTTTCTGAGGGAGAGTGCACTTTATGCCACGGTCTCACGTGACTCTGAGCATATGGTAAGTCACCCTGAGTATGATGGAAAAAGCTCCCCTTTCAGTTGCTAGCGATTCCTTCCAAGTGATTTTATGGCCGGTTTCACCGTACGAGGAGCCAAACAAACACAGAGGGATAAGGATACATAAGATACAAAGTGAGGGATAAAGAGAGAGGGAGAGAGAGTGAGAGAGAGAGAGAGAGAGAGAGAGAGAGAGAGAGAGAGAGATGGACTTAAACGGCAAGAGTGTGTAGGAAGTGAGAGATGGGAGAGAGCCAGTAGGGGAGTGTGCAGGTGTGTGTGTGTGTATGTGTGTGCTGCATTGGTGTGTATTATGTTTTTTGAGAGTGTGTGTGTGTGTGTGTGTGTGTGTGTGTGTGTGTGTGTGTGCATGTATGGGCCTCGGTGTGTATATGTGTGCATGGTGCTTGGGAAGGTGAACTCATGCTCCTCTCAGTACAGGAAGCCCCTGATTAGTGCTAACGAGAATTGCAGGCCGTATTAATGCAACCACACACCTCTCCCTCCCTCCCTCGCTCCCTCCCTCCCTCCTTCCTTTTGCTCTCACTCCTGCCATCTGCAGCCCCTACACTCTCTGCCAGACATCATAAACCCACTGCAGAGCCCTGAGACACACACCAGAGCACTGAGGGGGGCAGGCAGGGGGCTGCCACGCACTCACTGCTCCTACATTCAACCCCACAAAAACACGTATCTCACACACACACACACACACACACACACACACACACACACGCGGAGGAACATGCATAGCACAGATACTACTGAAATCCTATACCACATAATGCAAACATTTACAGATCTAGACAAACACAGAATGTACGATGTAAAGAGAAACATTACGCAGGCACAAACCTTCACACTGCACTGACACACTTTTTTTTTTTTTTTTAGATTTCTATAGGAAGCCAGCATACTTCATTTGCATATGGAAGAATCTGAGAGTTGAGATCAAAGATGGAGAGAGCATGAGGCTGGAGAGATGGAGAGAGGGAGGATGGAAAAAAGGTCTGCTGGTGTGCAAGTCTTATTAAATGTTCTTGCAGATGGACAGACAGGGCGTTTTCATATTGAGACATGGATACCCTCTCCTCTATTCTCTTGACTCCCACCCACACATTAACATGTGTTTCACATTCAAAGCGGAGATGTGCAAACCAACGGCCAACCACTCTCTGTGACTGGCAGCCCTCTCTCTCTCTCTGCAGTCATGGAAATGAACTTACAGAACAGCATTCTGTCTTCGTCTTTGTGCGTGTGTGTGTGCTTGTATGAGTGTGAAATGTCCAAACTGAGGGTTATTGACATTATTTACAAATGTGTGCCAGTGCAAAAAAGTACAAAAAAAGAGGACATGTTTCGGTATCACTTTTTTTTTCGCAAATTTTTTACATGTGTTTTGCACTTTTTTACACTCTAAATAATGTTGTGAGTAAGTCTCACTTTGGACATTTTCCTTATTTTCCCTTACAAACAACCAGAAAGCACATGTGCTTACTGGACACATATTAGTTTTCATATATGAACAGTTTTTTTTGACATTGTATTCTGACATCACATGTGACAGTTTTTACATCAGATGTGAAAATTCCAACTCATAAGTGAAAAGTGCTTTTCTTTTTCCCACATGTGAATTTTTTTTTCACCTTTTCACCTGCCAACACATATGATAATATTTGTTTCACATGTGAAAGTTTAATTTCACATGCAAAGAGACAATTCACAGGTGAAAATGCCTGGAAAATGGGAAATTTCACATGTCTGAATATGAAAACTAACGTGTCCAAAAAGCACATGTGCTTTGAATTCACAGGTGGGTTTTCACATGTGACTTTTGTTAGGGTTGGAACAGAGTGTGGATTGCTCTCATTTTGTCCTGTTACCACATTGTGGCACCTACACACCTGTATTATATCTCCTAAGGACTATGTCAAACTACTCCAACTATTGTGTATATGTGTGTGTATGTTTGCATGTCTATGTGCAAGCCACCGGGGGTCAATAGTGTTTGATCACACTCAGCGGAGATGCTAGGTCAGAGTGGACGGATGAGGAGTAGACACACACACACAAACATAAATACACACACACACTTTAAAGAGAGGGTTAGATAAAGGGGAGACAGGGACGGAGCTGCACGAGGAAACACATGGCATTATAAGTCGGTGAGTCAGAGAAGGCGGGTAATACCTAGGAATATAAAGTCATGGACAGAGGGGGTGTGAGAAAGGGTGGCGGGCTGGAGACAAAGCGGAGACGGAGGGGTCGAGGAAGGGGTGGAGTGGGGTGGGGTGGGGGATTCTCTCTCTAGTTTACCCAGCTGGAGGGCCAAGAGACCCAGACAGAACCCTGATGTCACCCCCTCTCCCTTACCCACCCAACTCCCTTACTTCCCGTCCCCAGTGGCGTGATGTCACAGGCCAGCTGGGGATGTCACGTCCACACCCCCTAACCGCCCCCCCGCCCTCTTCCCCCCCCTCTGCCCCCTCCCTCTCCACCCCGCGCCCCCATGTCCCCTCTCTCCCCTCTCTCTCAGCTCGGCTTCAATCGCTGACGTCCCACTGTGACTTGGGACAGTGAATGGAGCACGTACCACACACAGGCAGACAGGCAAGCATGCAGACGCTCGACACACATCACATGGGCAAGCACATTCACAAAATGTGCACATAAACACACAGATACACAAACACATACAGTATACACACATGTAAGTGCATTACGCTGTAAACATAAATCTATTATGTAATAAATATAACAACATTACCGATGGCGTGATACCGTAACACAATTTAATTGCTTTATTGCTTTATGTAATTCAGTAGTGTCCGCACAGTTTACAAGAAAAAAAAAAGAAGGAAATATTACAATTCCTAGGAGAACAGCCAACACTGTAACATGACTCGGGGCATTACGATGGATTCTCAAAACACTACATCTCAAAATGCACAATTATCTCAACCAGCCACAATCACAGTCAAAATTAATTTCAGGTGTACAGCAGGGAAATCATGGTGGGGATGTGAAGCTGTGTCTGCTTGGATCAAGTATCATCAGTTGTTACTCTATTTTCCCTTGTAAACCAATGATTTACTTACAAGCCTTTGGTTTTTGTTAAAAATTCAGATTGTTGGCCAGATCGCTGGAGGTGAATTATAAACAGCATTCAATACTGTCTTTAAAACAGCATCACTATTGGGAGGAAATCAGTGACAGATTTATGAGCAAACTGACCATAAAGAGCTTCCAAGCATGTTAAACTCCTTGGGCCACCTCTAATGAAATATTTGTGAGGTCTTATTAGGCAGACAGAAACACAGAGAGGACAGTCAAGAATCTATTACTGTAGTCTTTGTTGTACATACCTGACATACTGTATATTATGGGTCATTTTCACAGTGTGTATTCTGCCCAGCGTCGACACTCAGAGTGGAGAGTTATTAGAGCTGACAGGTTTTTTAAACTCATTAGAGTTGAGTGGCAGTGAACTCCCCACAGCATTGACACTGTTAGTCCCTCAGGGCCGGTGTTTGACCTGTAGACATTCACTTAGCACACCCTCTAAACAAAAAAAGGGCTGCTTACACCCTGGAAGCGGTCTTTGGCTTGTCCTTGTAGTGGAAGCCTTGATGTCGATGTTGGGAGAAACAATAGTAGTAAACTTAACACCAATATATTCTAATATAGGTATTCTAACTAAGGTTTTTGGACAATATCCTGGACAATATCCTAGTTTCTGAGACTAAATATTCAGACACATTATTCTGACACATCTGAATAATTTTGAATCATTTCAAAGCCCAATCTTGAAAGACACATTCTGTCAGAATTAGTCAAAACAAGAACTGTGACATAAGGACAGACATTGCGCTGTAAAACCGTATGTTTAAACTTAAGTAAAGTGTATTTGGGCCACTTTGTAGTAAGTGTCTTGAGCAAGGTACTTCATCTCCAAGTGCTCAAGTGAAGCTGCCCACAATAACAGACTGTTGTTTTACTGGGCAGCAACCAGGTGTGAATGTCTGCACTTGAAATGTGAAGTGGACTGTTGCTGAAAAAGAGCACTGAGTCATCCTGTCCTATGTGAATAAGGGTTGAAAATATTTTTAAAATGCTTATCTATCAATAATCAATAATAACAGAATTAGATAATTTGACTTGGTTTTTTTTTGTCTGTTTTGAGACTATCTTGACAATATCCGATTTGCATTGAAAGCGAGCTAAATAATCTGATCACAAATAAGCAAAAATAAGATTTTAAAACTCAATATGAGACTAAATTACTGTTAAAAAAATTCCCTGATTGGGGCTTGACCTGAAATTGAAAGTGAATCTAGATCAAATGAAGAGGTTATGACATTTTTTCCTTTGACGTTGTATCTGACAACAACAAATGAAAAACTGTATGAATGCATTTACATTGTTTCATTCCTGGAATATTGTTTTGAATCTGCTTCATCAGATGTAAAAAAAAATCACCTATAATATAAAATAATTATACCCATTTGGATGCCTTATTTTTTTCATGTGTATAGACACACACACTTTATACATCAGTTAGATTTTTCAGTCTTGTCTGCTCCCTCTGTCATTCACTTCAAAAGCCATTCAAAAAGACCATTAGAGGGAAATTTCCCTCATTCATCCCTCCACTCATTTACAAGACTCTGTGAAATGCTGCATAGCACCGCTTCATTCACTAAGAGAGAGAGTGAGAGAGAGAGAGAGAGAGAGAGAGAGAGAGAGAGAGAGAGGGGTCTGTGCCCCCCACCCACACACTGTGTTACGTGCAGGATGACAGGACCCCCCTTGTGGAAACTGAACACCATGATCTCCCTCCCTTTAGGCATCCCCTCTCCCCTGCCCTGAACCCACCCTGTCCCCTGCTGGCCACTGTCCTTAACCAAACACACAACACATGCACTCTCCTACTGACACACACACACACACACACACACACACACACACACACTCAGACACACACAATAACAGACTTTCTCACACACCCACACCCACCCACACACTCACACACTATACAAACACTCTCTGAACTTTTATATTGGATTATGTTTCACCGATGCACATGCGCGTGCAACACGCAGACACGCACGCATGCTCCGTGCGCTAGTCCTTCTGAAAACACACACATCCTTTCACTTTCTTTGATGGATGAGGAAATGCTCACACAAAACACATAAACAAAACCTCCATCCCAAAACCCCATTACATCTGTATGCTTTTCCTAGAGCTTCAGTTGAGTCTTTCAGGACCTGACGTATCTGGCAGCTCCGCCTCCCATCCCATTCTCTCTCTTCTCTCTCTCTCTCTTCTCTCTCTCTCTCTCGGCTCAGGCCCTACCTGATTGTCTGCTTGTTTTCCCTGGCGGCTCCCAGCTTCCGTTCCCAGGCTGGGAGGTGGGAGGTGGGAGCACAGCCCACGACACATACTTTCCACCCCTGAAGGCCGAGGGCCAGCGGCGGTTCCTCCTGTCTGCAGGCCCTGCAGGAAGCACTTCAGCCCTGCTGCTGCCCACCCGCTCACACACACTACTCTCTTGGCCCGGGCCTAGGGGGGCAGGGAAGAGATGGGATAAAGGGAGAGTGGTTGAAAGGAAAAAAAACGAATAAGGAGGATGCGGTACTGTGGGGGGGACTGATGAAGAGAGAAAGACAAAAGGGAGAAAAAGAGGAGGAGTAAAGGGGCAAAGGTAGCAGGTAGATGGAGCCAGGGGAGAGAGGAGCATCAAAGGGGCGGGGAACAATTTTGTCGGAGGTGTGATTCAGTAATTATGTTTCCCTGTTGGAGGTTTCACACTTTAATTGTGCACCTGCAGTACTCCGCGCACTGTACTGCACCGAATGCCTCCACCTCCTCCCAGCGGGACTTGCTCCTTCTATAAAAGCACTTCTCAGAGTAAACACGGCCTCTGTGATTAGTACAAATGACTCTCATTATGTGGTAATGCTGTAATTACATGACCTAAAGTGCTGCCCCGGTGTAGCGCGCTGCAACTTCTATCACCGTAAGTGACAGCGCTCGCACACCCACCCGTCTGTGAAACTTGTTACTCATTTGTAAAAAGATTACTTTTTTTTTTTTTTTCCTCCCCTGGTTGTTTGCCTCTGGGCTGTTTCACGCAGCGGTTTGTTTTTTTCCACGCTTTGGGCTGGGCCGTCCTGTCACTGCTGAGCGTTTGATGTAGCGTCAGACATGGAGGTGAACCCAAACAATGGCAGCGAGGCTCTCATGTTAGATTAGTTCTGTTTTATATGAACTGAGTGCTATAGTAATCCACCCAGATCACATAATGGTAATGCGGTACCCATTTCCTCGTTCAACAACCTTTTATGTAGGCCCAGTAATCATCTGCAGAGAGCTTGAACTGTACGCTATACCGCTAAAGCTCAAAACCAGCTGCACAGGCCAATAAAAAGACAAGGAAGGATGTGTTATTAGACATTGGGAGTTCTCTGCCATGCACTGGGTACAAGCAGCATTGAAAAAGCAGATTTCTTTAAAATCGGACTGCCGGTTTGCCTCAGTGCTTGGATCTGTGTTTAGTGGTGAGTTTGGAGGAAACGCAGACACTTACTGTATCTTGCAGACATGGCTAAAAAGCAAGAGTGGCTTGTGTAAAACATGGGTCAGTAACAACACACATCACCACTGGGTGATATCATTTTTTGGCACAGAACCCAAAGTTCTAAGTAGCAATATCAACAAAAAACCTCCCAGAAACTACCACTTTATTTTCCTCGCAATTGAGTGAAAAGATTAGCTGCAGATAAATGTAAACTGCATATGAATTTGATGGGGAGAGGAAAATTATTGTCACAAGAGTATGACTATCTGATCCGATTCGTTACGGTTAGCCTGATAAAACTAAGATACCACTAAGCACATGACATACATCTCAACCATGCTGATAGAGGCATGACAGAGGTGTGACAACCCGAAAGCTGAGATACTTCCGCTCTAAATAACAAAAAAAAGAAAGAAAAAAAAGTCCCACACTGGTAGCAAGGCTGTGCCCACAGAACATTGCAAAATCAAGCATGTCTATTTCAGGCTTTCTATTTCCTGTGATGACATTATCTGGAAAGTCGTGATGCAGCGTTCAACATTAGCTGTCCACTTGTCCGGGACAAGTGGAAAAAATATTTGTCAAGTATTTGTCACTTGCCCGAATGGACAAGTAAATCACAACTGCCTCAGTCAAAGAAACAAGTAGATAAATAGTAATAATGTGTATTTAGGCTCTCTGTGTGACTGTATGCATACGTCACCAGTATCACACTATAAGACGTGATTGGTTGAGAAGTTTTGAGTCAAGCTTTGACAAGCCACACAACTTTGAGGAGACAAGTGAGAGAAAAAGTGAGAGAAAACAAAGAGGTTTTAGGAGTACCAAGGAGCCAAGTGGAATAGATGAATTATGCGCTAAGGTGTTTGGGGGGTTTGCATTATTGGAGTAGCATAAAACAACAGTCAGTAGGCTACACACATGCTTGCATGTCCAATCTTAACGCTGTCTAGCATCTCACTGAGGCTAATCCTGTGCAAGTGTCGTAAAAAAATGAATTTCTAGGAGCTAACCAAGTAGAAAGATTCCACATTATATTTAAGATCAATCCGCTATTGCCTCGACTGACAGGTGAGCTGATATGGTGCTAACACAACACAGTCAGACAGCTATTGGAAATTAGCTATCAAGCTAGATGCTAAACTTTGAGTCAAACCATTATGTGTACTGGCTACCTGCTGCTGTAAAGGTCGCTGACAGTGGAACAGGCTTCTAGCAAGCTATGAATTGCCATTTACAAAGGACTTTTTTGGTACCATTCACAACATTTAAGCAATTTGTTTTATATTTTGTTGCCAACATAAATAATTTAATATGGATTACAGTTTTGAATGAACAATTTTAGAGTTTTCATATTGAGCTGAATGATTGATCAGTCCGATCTATCTATGCTGTTCTGTCAGCCTGTGTTTCTATGTCTGACTTTCAGTCTGTTGAAAAGTGAGAGAAACACATTTTCCCAACATGAAAGGGTTACGTAAAGGAAGGCAGTCGTCTGACATAGAAATAGTGCGGTGGAAAGTAAGGGTGTTGTGGTCGGCGTGGTGGGTAAACATCACCTTCATTTATGGTGACCTGGGTTCAATTCCACAGTTTTCTACTGTGAGTGAGGTTTTCTTTTTTTCTAGGTAGTCAATGTTTTTTTTTTTTTCATTTATTTGGTTGTGTAACCCTAACCCTAACCCTAACACAACCAACCTAACCATGACCAAAACCTAACCTTAACCCTTTACATACCTAACTAAACCCTAACCCTAACCATTTAACAAAACTCACAGTTGTTTTACTTGCCTAAACGTAAATGTTAAGTAACCTTTTCATGTGACAGACAGGTGAAAATTGAGCATCCAATTCATGTTACTGTCGCAAAATCCAGTTTGTGGTGGAGGAACGTAATCTTCACATAATTTGTATCCACAACACATCAGAGTTTGTGCTCATTTTACAAACTAAAAAAATATGATAAAGATGACAGATAAAATTCTATAATTTTATTTTATTCAGTTTTAGTTATCTTTACCTTACATGTTTTGTTGACCTATTCAATTACAAAAATGGTCAAAATGGATATACAAATAGTGGAAATCATCTCCCATTTTGAACAAGTGAAAATGTGGATTGAAAAAAAATAGATGACCCATGATGATGTATACAGGAACTACATGGGAAGAATCCTCTGACAACAAATGGCGAAGCTAAAAGAGAAACGTTTTTCAATGATAATTCATGTTGAGGAGAGACTGATTTGAAGCGGTCTGGTCTCCTCCCTTTCACTATTATTAGAGGGAGTGAGTGAGAGGTCTAATCCTGATTGAATTACATAGTAAACTCACTAGCTGGGTATCCAGGGCGAAGACAGTGTCCTCTCTGTACCCTCCACTCAGAACAGGAAGCTGCCAGCCTTTCTGAGATTAGGCCTGTTTCCTCTCTCCACTGTGCACTCCCAGCGACCCCCGGCCCTGTGACCCCGTGACCTTCCTCCCACTACGCATGGCACACACACCACCGGCCGAGGAGCGTGCCGGCTGGCGTGTGACACAAATGAACACGCACACACACACACACACACACACACACACACACACACACACATACGCCTGCGTCCACACACGCACACAAACACAGCACTAAATCAATATACGTTTTCCTTTCTCAGAAAAATGACACGTCAAGTTCAATTCAAAAACAATATGGCCTTTCCTGGCACAGGGTTGGAATGCTGAAGCATTCAGCAGACACAACACAGTCACGAATTCGTATGTCAATACTGTGTCCATATACAGGGCTACTCCAAACCCCCTCATGCTTTCTCCCTCCCTCTCAAACAAATTGTGGCAGTAATTTTTCCCTCTCGCTGAGTTTTACGAGCAGTAATGTGAAGCACCTGTAGCCACAGAGGGGCCAGACGAGGGCTGCAGGAGTCTGTCTGTGACCCAACTCCAGCCTGCCAGGACACACACACACACACACACATAAATACGTGCCACTTGTCCAAGCTGGTACTTTCATTAATTTGGAGATCAACAGCTAAAAAATGTAATTAATTCAGCACATTAGGTTGGAAAAATTTGTTTGTAAAAGACAATAGTTCTGCACCAGACCAAAGATTACCAGAATTTGGTAAACAAAGCTCGGTTTGCCTGATATATCAGGCACAGCAGAAAGAAATTCACTGTGGGAAAAAAAACAAGCTCAGCATCAGCAACCATCCACTGGAATATGAGAGATAAAGACAGAGAGAGAGGAAGTGATGAAATGATAGTCTACAGCACTTTGTCTGAAGCGGCATACACAGAATTGGCCAACTGAAGATTACATAGAAATGACTGCCTCATCGTTAGCCACATGTCACAATCCCAACGTCTGAAAGGGGCGTATGGCTGCTTCCTAAAATCCCCACTGACTGTACACAACGCATCATCTCACAATGACTGTGAACAAATGAGGTCACATTTATCGCTCCTCAAAGTTCACAGCACTTGCTGTTAAATGGAGGGTAAGATTCCTTTCATCTGACCGTGTGTGTGTGTACAAACGTGTTCTATTGAGGCCACATGTAACACCCAGGCACTCAGCTTGCTATGAAAACAAGGGGTTATTAAGTCAGAGCACAAGGCTGTAACCTGCAGTTCGCTTAGGTTTCAGGTCAGCTGCTTTCCATTAGCTGAGGGGTTGACTTGGTGTTGGGTAAGGACTGAAAGCCTGTTAACCGAGTCACAAAGTATGGACACAAACACTGATGCTATTGATGGCCTTTTGCTCTGAGTCACTCGAGAGAAAACTTGCTGATGAGAGGTTGTGTGTGTGTGTGTGTGTGTGCGTGTGCGTGTGTGTGTGTGTGTGTGTGCCAGACGAGGACTGCAGGAGTCTGTCTGTGACCCAGCTCCAGCCTGCCAGAACGGACATGCACACACACACACACACACACACACACACACATGACCCGGTTACCGCCGTGGTGCTTCATATTCATCTGCAACCAAATTTTCTTAATAAAAAAGTACTTAAATCTCTCACTATGAAATAATGACAAGTATTGCTATTATTTTGAGTCAACCATGCAGTAAGCTTATGCATGTGGTTTCTGGACACATCGCCTTTAATTATCAGTAACGAGTCGTGAGCAAAGTGAGCAATTAAAGTGGCTAATTAGAGCAAGGCTGTCAGTTGACTCAAGATTGCAGCAAGGGTATAATTGTCATAAGAAGCCTCTCACCGCAGTTATGCTGCAAACGTTACAAAAAACAGGCACTCGCATTACCACAGTATATGACGCTGCTGCAAACTACAGCATACTGAGATGTGTGTGTGTGTGTGTGTGTGTGTGTGTGTGTGCACTGTATCTGTGTGTGCATGCCTATATGTGTGTGTTCCTATGCTACTCTTGTTTTTCACTCTGCTTGCTCAGAATTCGTTTTTATTTAAATAACCAACACAGTGCTTATAGGGGAAGATCCCGCATGCCACCCATCTTCCTGCGTGAGTAAAAATCACCCGTCTAAATATATCAAACTCTGTACCAGCCTGAAACCACTAATGCCATAGAGAAGGAAGAAACAGGGAAGGAGGGAATAGGAAAGGAAGAAAATGGGCAGGAACAATGAGAAAGCCGAGAGAGAGTAAAAAAGAAAAGAAAGGGGAAAAAGATAAATAGAGATAGCGCACAAAAATGTATTTGCAAGGAAATCCGCCGGAGCAACCAGAGTAAAACCTTCACCGTGGATTATAAGTACATTTACAAGTGATAATACAGCAAATTATCCATTCAGTGGAGGGCTTAGAGAAATCTTTAAAAATGCCATACACACACATTGATGATCTTTCCACTCATTTATACCTCTCGATCACGTATAGACACCACTCTCCCCTGCCTTTCATCTCTCCTCACTACAGGAACCTGCACAAACACTATTGTGCATTTGAACAAACACACACACATACACACACACACACCCCTCCTCTCACACCTGGCCCACCCTTGGTCTGTGGTGTGTTTGGCCCTAAGTAGTTGAGCTCCTGGGCTTTGGATGGGTTAATCAAAGGCTTCTTTTGATCCAGGTCCAGTTTACTGAGTGATGAACAAGTTCAGTCAATGAAGATACGGCTGCAGGGCAACACAGGCTGTTTGAAATGGAAATGAGTGATGCTCTTTCCTCTACTAGCTACCACCGGCTCTCACAATGGTAAGTCCCCTCCTAATTCAATGGTGTGAAATCTATTCCAAATGAATAGATGATTAATTTTTTGCACAGAAGGATGCCATCTGTAATGGATCACAGGCTACTGCAGAACTGAACTCCAAGTGTGCTAGAGTTAGGTTTGTGCATAACCAAGGCTCAGTAAAAACACTTAAAGCCTTTGATAAACATTCTTATCTAGAGGTGAGATGTTGAAATATGATCTGCTCAGACAGAACAGAGCGCCAAAGCCTCAGGCATGCATGTTGTGTGTGTGTGTGTGTGTGTGTGTGTGTGCGTGCATGTGTGTGTGCATGTCTGAGCAAGGGCTCCATGTGTGTGCATATGTGTGCATGTCTCTGTATATGTGTCTGCATTTGTGTGCATGTGTGTGTCCAGATGTGTGTGAAAATGTGTGCACGTGCATGTGTGTGTGTGTGTGTGTGTGTGTGTGTGTGTGTGTGTGTGTGTGTGTGTGTGGTATGTGTGCATGCATATGCGTTAGCTTAAAAGGGGGATGTCCCCACATTGCCTCTCTCTCTCCCTTCATCTGCAGTGTTGCGGGCCTGTTTTATCAGCTCCACTGCTGGAGCTGACAGCAATGTGTGCCCACCCATGTAGACAGGCTGTATGTGTGTGCATGTGTGTGTGCATGTGTGTGTGCATCAGTGTGTGTGTCTGTGCATCCATGTGTGTGTGCCAGCCTCCCAGCGGGCCGGGACGATGCTCAAAATAGCCCGGCTGATTTATACAGCCTCCTCAGGCTTTGGAGAGATCCCCTTCATGACTAAACACAGGGAGGGGTCTGGGCAGGGAGAGCCAGGCTTAATGACATAGATGGTGCCAACTCAAGCACACACACGTGATCAGGCATGTATGCTATGCAGACACACAAACACACACACACACACACACACGCCAACACACACATCAAAAAATCAAACATATCTACATGGCCTTCATATAAGCGCACACATAAAGAAACAAGGAAACGAAAGGCACATCAAGGCTATGCACACACAATGAATAGATAAGTAGAAATTGACTTATTTCACTGAAGAACATTTTATCCTTTTGGCACACAAAACCACACGTATAGTCAACCACAAACTCTGGCTGCCTTAGGTATCTGTGGTTATGCCACTCACTTTTCATTTTGCAACCCTTGTGCAAAAACATTCGTAATTGCAAATAATATTTTTTTTGTTTTCTGTGCCATACTTTTCAAGATGTTAATCCTGAACGTAGTCAGTTTCCCCAGGCAGCTAAAAGATTCTTGTGGCCTGTATGAAATTTTCATCTATCAGCGAATCCTTATCAGGGTTGAAAATTATTCCTA
Source organism: Centroberyx affinis (assembly GCF_046629955.1). NCBI lineage: Eukaryota > Metazoa > Chordata > Actinopteri > Beryciformes > Berycidae > Centroberyx > Centroberyx affinis. The sequence goes on from NW_027281464.1 coordinate 276,136, forward strand.
TTAGCTCTTGTTTCCTACGTGGCTTCTAATTTACGCAGACGTTTTAGTGATTTATGACCGCGCGCCAGCATGATTCACAAACAGGAGGGCTCACTATTGAAATGTGTCCATGGAGATAATCTGTCTCCCAAGCCCACCAGCTCCCCTTATGTGGTGTTTTACTGGAGCCACGTCGGTTCCAGCAGGGCCTTGAGGAGGGAAGTCTACCCAGCCAGATATGAGAGCACCATGACCAGGACACAGGGGTGACGAGAGGGCGGGACAGGGCTGGAGGGATGGAGGGAGGTAAGGGGGGGGGAGATGTTTGGAGTGGAAAGAGATCCTAGCTCCATTTTATAGCTTTTTCTTATGCCCTTCTGCAGGCGGAGAAAGCAAAGGGGTGTCTTTTTTTTCAAACTCACATAAAGTTTGAGATATTTGATGATTTATAGAGAGAGGAAGAGAGGAAGAGAGAGAGAGAGGGAGAGCGAGAGGGGGCGAGAGGGAGGGGTGGTGGCAGGGGGGTTTAAACATGATGCAAACCATTTGGAGAGGGGAGCGGAGGCTGCCAGCACAGCCTGCTCTGTTTAAACTGGAGAGGAAGTGACCGTATATACAGCATGCCAGCAAACTCACTCTCCCCTCGCTGTCTTTCTCTATCTCTTCTTTCTCTCTCGCTCTCTCTCTCATACACACACACACACACACACACACACACACAGTCTTACTTTCGGATGCTCAAGAGGGAGTGTACACACACACACATGCACAGAGGTCAGTTGATGGCCATTGGTTAGAGAGTGTGTTTGTTATTCTAATATTATGTTTCTTTACATCACCGTCACCAGGCCCATCACCATTATTATCATTATTACTATTATTACAATCTGGAAGGCTGGGGGGTACACGGGAGAGCGAGAATAAAGGAGCGCCGAGGGGAGAAAAGAGCCAAGAAAGAGAGACTGAAAAATGAAAGACGGAGCGAAAGGGAGGATAAGAGGTCAGCGTTTTCCCTCAACACCCGTCCATGACTTAATCTTATTCCGCTGTATTGAGACCTTCCCAGGGACCGGGATTTGTTTGCAAGAAGTGAGAGACGGACACACAAAGAGAGAGGGAGAAAGATGCAGAGGGACAGACAGTGAGAGGGAGATGAGGAGGAGGAGAAGAAGAAGAAGAAGAAGAAGAGGTGGAAGGAGAAGAAGAAAGAAGAAGAAGAAGAAAAGATAGAATTAGAGTAGGATTTATGGGTATCTGTTAGTAGGTTTGACCCTGTGTTTACCTGGAGATTAAAGGTTAACCAACCTGAGTTTAAGGAGTAGTGCCTCCCCATGGTGTGCCTATGCCACTGCACTGTGACAACCATCTCTACTGTACTGGTAGCCAATCAGTGGGGGTTGAAACAGAGTAAAACACAAAATATTATTTTATTCCTATTCCCGCTTCTCTGTATAATAGAGTAGACACAGAGGTCACCTGTTTCTGTGGCGTCTGCTTCAGCTGTGGTGAGCCAGTGCATTGTGGTCGAGTGATGTCATGCTGAAGAAACACTGTACAGCTAATTGGCTTAAGATCACCTCCAATTCGGCTCCCAGTGGACTTTATCAAATTGATAGGCTAACGTGATCGAGGTTACTTGCAGTTCACAGATTTAACAAGCTGCCCTGCTCCCACAACCTCAGTTCAGGGAGTAAAGTAGGCATTCATTTACCAATTGCTTGTTTTCACTTGCATTCCCAAGTAAATTAAGCCAAATGCTTACAAGGAGGGTCATAAAATGGACCCCATGCAATGACTGCAGACAGGCGCTGTGACCTCAAAGTATGCTAATTATGGGCAGTTATTCAACCATGACCCCCCTGCATTTGATACCCCTTTACCAAAGTGAAGCTACAGTGGATTTTGCTTTTCAGTATTAGAAAGGAAGCACTGATGCCCAACAGAGTGAGCATCATGTTTTTTTCTGCCTCACAGAAAACCACTGTTCAATTCATGTCATGAATGTCACTGAATTGCAGTTATATACTATATTTCTTTTACATATGTGGTGGATATCTTCTTCAGTAAATGTGCACTGTTCTACTAGAGGACTTTACAAGAGGATGGCCTGATTACAAGCTGTAAATGCATCTGAGTATGCGAACACACACGCCTGCACGTGTGTGTGCGCCAATGCGTGTGAGCGCGCCTGTGTGTGTGTGCGCACTGTGCCGTTGTGTTGCTGGTGGCTCGGCTTCAGGATTGTGTCGAGGGCGTCTGTAATAAATGTGCCCAGGCGAGAGGGCCCAAAAAGATATATCACAAACAGAAGGGGAGGGAGAGCGCACTGGGGAGGGAAGAGGATGGAGCAAGGGGAGGGAGGGGTGGGGGGTGGCGGAGTGGGAAGAGATTGAAGAAGGGGAGAAAGGAGATGGGGAGAAGGGGAGGATAGATTGGTAAGGAAAAAGAGAAAGGGGGGCGGGGGCTGCTTTCTCCTGGGTCCTGCTATGTTTCCCATTATGTAAGCCCTGGTCACCGGCAGCATGCCAGCAGGCAAAATAAAAGAGTCTCTCTGGCTTGGCACGGCTCGTATTTTCCTATCCTCGGCGCGGGGTCAGGGAGGGGTCAGGCAGCTGGATGGGGCGCTGGGGGGATTGTGGGGTCTGGGCTGGCCTCCAAAACCCAAAAGGCCCAGGGTTCAAGTACCAGCTGAAAGCAATCAGGGGGAAATCTGGGAGTGCCACAGCTGCTCGCAGCAGCGTTGTTCTGTGGCTCAACTCTCTCTTGCTCTCTCTTTCTCTCTCTCTCCCTGCCTCTCTCTCTCCCTTGTCCCCCTCTCCATTGCCTGTTTCCCCCCTCCTTTTGCTTTCTTGACAGACTCACACAAAAAAACTGCATACTTTAAACATGAAGCCAGAGGTACATGTATGCTGGTATGTGTGTGTGCATGTGTGTGTGCGCACTGGCTTGTGTTTGTGTGTTAAGCTGTTGTGTTTGCGTGTGTGTGTGTGTGTGTGTGTGTGTGTGTGAGCATGTGTAAGTGGGGTCAGAGAAAAGACGAAGGGGAAAAAACAATAGTAGCGGTCCAGTCTGTTCAGACCACAGTGAATGGTACACTGCAGCATTGTATGTGTGTTTGACCGCAAAGCCTGACTCTGATCATATGGTGAATGTGCATGTCTGATGCTGCTGTATTTTGCATTAGTATGTGTGAGTGTGTGTGTGCTTGTGCACGTGTATGTTTGTGTGTGTGTGTGTGTGTGTGTGTGTATTTTAAAAATCCATTTGTTCAATCAACACAAAATGTAATGGTTCCCAAACAATGCTTAGCTTCAGTGGTTTTGTGTTAGTCTGAACATTTCATGTCAAATCTACCCATCACATGCGGGATATCTCCCACAATATAGGAAGTACCAGCGTAAAATGAAGGATGCAAGGTATAATGAAAACAGATGGGATGCATTTTCTTGGTCTGGTTCTGGTCTAATCTTCCCCTCAGAGGGCAAGGTAAATGCCAATAAATACAATGCCATTCAGAGTGATTACCTCATCCTACAGAGAATTTATATCCTAATGGGAGCTTTCTCTTCCAACATGACATCGTCCGTATCAATAGGGCGCAAGTGGTCACTGAATAGCTTGATGGACCTGACGACAATGCAGACCTTACGCCAGAACCACCTCAGTGACCGGCATTTCCCAGCCCCATCAATAAAACACCAAATAACTGGATTTCTAGTGGAAAAATAGCGGCGCATGCCTCCAAAAGAGTTCTAGACACTTGTAAATTTTACCCCAAGGTGCAGTGAAGCTCTTTTGGCAGGCAGCGGTTGTGAAGCACCCTATTCAGACACCTTATGTTGTTGTTTTCTTTACTCCAGCAGTTACCTGTAAGAGCTTACTTATTAACGCCACTTTATGAGAAACGCTTGCCGCCAAGACTCTCATCGCCCCAGAGATTAGTAGCTACAGGACTATTAAACCCACTCTAAGGCAATTCATCTCATTATGGGCGAGAGATAGTGCAGAACATCGAGCAGGGCCATTAAGCTTTGCATAATGTTTATGATGGGCCATGGATCTCCGTTATGTCTTGCTTAATGTGCAGAGCAAATTGTCTCCTGGCCTGCTCTGTATTCTCCTGGCCTGCTCTGTATACACTGAGCTGGTACCGCTACTCCTGCCAGAAAGGGAACCCTCCAAGCAAGGGAACTGGGCCTACAACCTCTGTTATCATCTGTATTCCCTGTGCTGGGCTCTGGACTCGCTCAACTCATGCCCCCCATCCAGACACCTGGGAGGAGGAGGGAGGGAGGGAGGGAGAGGGAGAGAGAAGGGAGGCAGACGGATAGAGCAGCAGTGTGATTGAGTGTGGCAAAAACAGAGGAAGTGATAGAGACAGAGAGCCAGCCAGCTGAGCTAGACCCCAGACACAAAGGGCTGGGATGACACACACACACACGCGCGCGCACACACACACACACACACACACAGGCGTGCAACACACAAACACACACCACACGTACACACACACACATGCACACCCTGACACATGCTCGCTGATGATCCAAAAAGAGGGGGGATTGACAGATAAGGCTTGTGCCTGGGGCATGTGCTGCAGGAGACACCCACACTCGCTCGCTGATTCGCTCCCTTGCTCGGAGTGACGGAAGGAGCAGGGCTGGCTGTCGTCAGCCTGGCCCAGAGCAGGAAGTGTGCTGGGGATAAGGCGGCCATGTGGCAGGATGTTATGGATTTCTAATTAGAGCAATTCATCTGTCAGCGAGGGCGCGCTTTCACTGGAGCTTTCACTGGAGCTTTCACTGGAGCTTTCACTGGCCCTGCTCTCACTGGACCTCCATACTTTACACCCCCGACTCGCAGTTGGTACACACACATACTTCACCCTGGGTGCAGGCTAACATGCATACATGCATTTGTGTGTTCACATACACACGCGCACACAGGTCCAGATGTCCAGATACAGGACTAGAACAAATCATTGAATCAGCACCACTCAGATCAACCACAATCAGGCTAAGCGAATCCCCTGAGAGAGCCCATTCCTTACCAGTGTAAAACCGTGACTCAGATAAGTTCTGGCCAGTGGAGAAGGTGGAGGGGGTGGGAACGAAACCAACTGTCCACACACTTAAAAACCCTATGATACAGCATTCTCCACTTGCCTCAAGGCAGCGTTGCAGAGAGTGGGCCTTTCCCTCGAAAAAGTGATACTGATACGCTGGATACTCTTCTCAGTGAGCGGGATGGAAAGAGAGCAAGAGAGAGAGAGAGAGAGCGAGAGAGAGAGAGCTCCCCGGGGAACAGGCCCTGCTATTGTGTTACACCAGATATCCTGCTGCTGCTCTTTTGGTCAGGAGCTGATAATCATACAAATAAACAAACAAAGGGGAGGTGTGTTATGTGCCCGACATGTTTGTGTGTGTGTGTGTGTGTGTGTGTGTGTGTGTGTGTGCGTATGCTAGAGAGAGAGAGAGAGAGAGACAGAAGACAGAGAGACAGAGAGAGAGATTAATATTGTAATTAGTGCCGGATAATACCATAATTATTGTAGAAAAATTACCCAGCACAAAAGCACCTTCTCCTATCTACACAGCTGTGTTTTTCTGGGAGAACGCGAAACATTTATTCTGTACAAATTTACTCTTGGCATACTGTGTGTACTGCATCTGTATGAACCTGTATCGGGATGCATCATACAAAACTGTACCTTAAGTAGTTTGTGTGCGTGTGTGTGTGTGTGTGTGCAAGAACTCTGCTCCTTTCCCCCATTTACTTTCCCTGCTCTCTCTGCATCCTACAGCAAGAGGGTGAGAGAGCAAGAGAATCGGGAGTAAGAAAATAAAGCGATGGAAGAAAGAGCAAGAGAGGGGAGACGGGAGGTGAGGAGAGGGGAAGGATGGGGGGGTGGAAGGAGAGAGAGAAGGGCAGGGCAGAGCGAGCGGAGAAAAGAAACAAGGCACAATGTGCAAGAAATGGGGAAGAGAAGGAGAGGGAGGACGGACAGCGAAGAGGGAGATGAGAGGACACGCAAAGAAGGAGTGATAGAGGAGAGAGAGAGAGAGAGCAGAGCGAGTGGGGTGGGGTGGGGTGGGGGGTGTGTGGGGGAGGCCGTGCGAGGCCGGGAACACAGAGCAGCGGCCGGGGGGATGTTTAGATAGGTGCAGGCTGCCACTAGGAAGTCCACGCTCCAGTATAAACAGGCCGCCACACAGCCCAGCACTCCCAACTGTGGGAGAAATCTGCCCCGAGACGCACGGAGCGGCTGGCCAGCAGAGCTAGCGAGGGAGGGAGGGAGGGAGGGGAGTCAGGGAGTGGGTGGTGGGAGGCAGGGGATGATGGGTACACGGCCACTTTCAGATCCCCGTAGAATATATACACAGCTGAGTCTGGCCTCTGGACCCATTTCCTCTCTCTTTCCCCTCGCCGCGGTCCGCGCAGGGCTCCTGAGGCCACTTTGACTGCTCTTATCTAGATGTAATCTCTACCTCATATACCCCCCATTATACACGCACGCACACACACACACACACACACACACACACACACACACATACACGCATGCACTCACACACACACACCTGCACACGGGAAAACGCAACCTCGCTCACTCACACACGTACGCATACGCACACACAAATTTGCATTGCTATACTTGTGAGGACCTGCATTGACTACATTTATTCCCTAACCGTAACCTTAACCCTTTTCACTACATGCCAAAATTTAACCCTTACTCTAACCTAAAACTTAATCCTAATTTTCACCTTAACCCTAAACCCAAGTGTTAACCCTAAATTAGCCCCTTAAAGAAGAAACCCTCATTTTGCAGGGTATTTTCCTCATTTTTCTATCCCGGTGAGGACATGTGGTCCTCATAAGTATAGAAATACAAGAGCACACACACACACATAAGAGACCACTTGCAAGTTTAAACACACAAGCACACACACACACACACACCCGTCTTGTGGTTTATGTGCTATGCAGAAGGTTTTCAAGGGAAATTCCTTTGAACATGAAACCTAGTGAAAATATGTACAGTAAGCGAAGAGAAACATTCGACATTCCAGGAGAACCAACATAACGGCAAACCCCTCCATCACATCGGACGCTCGGACTTTCAACTGACATCATGTCCTGTTGGGTGTCAGGTCCCCCCCCCCCCGCCAAACACACACACACACACATCACCTGGAAGGGAGCAGACATGCACACACACAGACATGACACCCTGAACCATTCAAGGGATGTGGAGTCCAACCCCGCCTCGCCCAGACACCTCTGAGCTTAGTGAGGAGAAAGGCCAGTCTCACCATGTTTAGTCTGTTCCACTGTTCTTCTGGCCTTTCAGAGTGTGACAAGTCCCATGAGGGGCTGAGGAGTAAGCGAGGGGACTTACAATGTCATGACAGATTCAAACTTCCCCTTTTCCCCCACCGTAGACATACATTCAGAGGAACATTTACTCTCTGTCTCTGCGATATAGATAGCACTAAGCTACCACGAAAGAACAAGTCTGCAGTATCAGGTATCGTATCCATGGTCTGTATCAGCTGCTGTACGTACACTGGGAAGGTATACAGACTTCTGAACTGACCGGTTTAAGGAACGGGCATATTGAGCTAAAAAAAAATAGGGACTTCTAAAGAAAAGGCAAGGAATCCGAAAAAGTGTGTGCTGGTTCCTTGCCTTTTCTTATGAAGTCTCTACTAATTGGAACCTGCTGCCAATCACACTAAAGGACTAATCATAAGTGCAACAGTTCCTTGAATAGACTAAAAAAAAATAGGGAAATGCACAACAATATTCTCATAAATGTGTTCAGTTCATCCTTGAATTCAGGCATGCTAACAAAAAACAACATTCAAACATCAGGTATTTTATACTCCCATTATATGCAGTGAGGAGCCTTTTAATTGCATGTTTCCAAAAATATTTCAAAATTACAAAAGTCAAAATCAATAGTATATATATATATATGTTTACATTTCTACATATTCTGTTAATATTTATTATGTCAATCTTTCAATTTGGATGTCTGAGCTTAAAAAAAAAATAGACTCTACAGAGCATTTCAGACAATGTGTGTGTGTGTGTGTGTGTGTGTGTTTGTGTGTGTGGATAGTGTGTATGAATGTATATTTCCTAAGTGGCAGATTGGCCTAGTGCTTAGAGCAACCTGTGTTGGCAAGCATCCACCCTGCTGAAGTGTCCTTGAGCAAGACACTGAATCCCTACCAGCTCCAGGGGCTTTGCTCTGTAGCTGAACCTGCACTTTGACTCCCTGTGGAGGGGGGCAGGCGAAAAGAGAGTTTCCCCCGCAGGGACCAATAAAGTATCAGATAAGCTAGGACTTGGTATTTCACTGTATACTGTAGCATGTCAGAATCGTAAACATTTCATTCTCCCAAACGACCACTGAACCTAAATGATGCTCTGCTGGCTACCCGGGGGCCATCATTGCCCAATTATATGCCACATTATTTGATAGAATCAGGCTGCAGATTTCACTGTTTCTCTGTAAGTGTGTGTCACGGCTCAGCGCTGTCCGGTAATTTGTGAGCAAAGTTAGGAGGAAGAGCAGCAGAGTGTGAGGGCAGTTGATGGGGAGAGCACAAAGTGGCCTAACAAGGGTGGACAAACACCCAACCTAACACACACACACACACACACACACACACATGCAAACACACACACACAGAGATACACACACATATACACACACAAACTAGCTGCCAGTAAACACTCTCAAGTCCAGCAGCTCTTCCAGGAACAGCACCATGAAACAGCTGTGAGTCCCAGCAGAGCCTGGCTCTCCCACTCACTGGGCCTCTCGCAGGCAAACACACACCCATGCCCTCACACACTGATATACATACCACACACTCTCACACAAACCCTCACATACACTTTTTATGTTGCTCGATTGATTTTCTGTTCATTCCAATTATGTCCTCACTCATATGGTAAATTAAAAAAAATGCTGTTATTTGCTGGGATTAATTTGTTTGGGTCTGCACTCTGTCAAATGAGAAAGAACTTGTGATCATACAAAAATACTTATACTCATATCTACTGCTTGATTGATTGATTGTAAGCCAGCACAGGCTTATTATACATGATTGAAGATAAGGAAACACTCAAAACTAAGCCGTGTGTATGCTCGTACTCGCACGGCCACACAAGACAAGACCCAGCTACACTGAAAGTATGCAGTGACATGTGCATATGCACTCATACCAGCCTGCTCTCCCGACATTTCGTGGAATCAGCATGATGCAAATACGTGCTCTGTGCATGAGGATTACGTGCAGGATACGCAACTAGAAACAGGCAGTAGTTTCACATTCAGATAGTGTGGCGGAAAGTAAGGGTGGACTCATACCACAAATATTTCTACTGTGAGAGACATTTAAATTTTCTTATTTAACCATGACCAACACTTTGACCACTTTTGTTTTAGTTGCCTTACCTTAACCCTCATCTTAACCAAAGCTGTTTTACTTGTCTGCACTTGATCATCAGCTAACCTTTTCATATGACAAACAGGTGAAAATGGCGTGTCCAATCCGTGGTATTGTCACATAATCCAATTCACGGTGGAAGAATGTAATCTTAACATAATTCATGTCCACAACATGTAATCTGTGTTTCAGTTTGTGTTAATTTCACAAAATTTTATGAAACTGTCTTACCCATACGTACACACACACACACACACACTGCAAACAGAGCTCATAAATCAGCCACCAACCGGTAGGTTAATGTATTTATAAAAGACAGGGTGCACATACTCATATCCATACACAAATTTACTCATACTTGCATCACCATCACATGCACACCCAGGTGCTTGATATAAGTGTTTGAAAACATACACACAACAAATATGCATCACCCTGCCTGCATACACACACCCTATTACTAATCAAAGACATCATATGAGTCAAGGTGGGGAGGTGTGTGGTCATCATGCATACGCCTCCCTCCAACTGCACATTGTTATCCAGGAACATGCCATGCACAGAACTAGAAGTACAGTAGTTCATATGCAGTTCAAGTTGATTCAAAGAGGTGCGACTGTGTTCAAACCTGTATACTTGCTGGAGTGTGAACACACAACAATTTTACAACTTTTGTGGTATTTCCAGATCCTGCTAGTTTGAATGGTGACTTGGAGCAATTTGTGTACTCCAAAAAAAAAAAAAAGAAAAAACCTCAAAGCTCTGCTTTGAGAACTGTTACTTTCTTTTTTGAGCTTCCTTATCGGCTATCGCGATACTCCATCTGCATAATTCAGTATAGGATGCATACAAGAGCTGTACAGCTGTGAGTATGTACAGTATGTAGATCAACCAAAGTCTTTAATATTTGAACCCAAGGTTTCCCCTGCAGAGTTTCCAAGTAGCCCTATCCCCTCCTAAAAAGTTCTACACTGATATTATTAATCCATCGTTTATAGAACTCTAAAGGCAGTATTCCAAATGAATCATAGTGCATACATCCCTGAAGAAACACCCTAAACAAATGTTATGTTAAGTTATGTTTTGAAACATGTTGGGTTTTTTTTTTACTCCCTTTAATTCCAATATTCCTGTTGCAACATTCCCCTGCAATCATCAAAAAAAACAAAAAAAAAACAGAATTGCATCATCCAGTCTTGCTTCTGTTAGAGGATTTTATCTGGTGGGCTGCTTTGTCAGAAATGGCAAATCAAGTTGGAGAAGGTATAGCACCCCATTACAACAACAAACAACAAAAAATATCATTAAATCACTGACTTATACACAGGCTACAGAGATATAATGTTGCTACCGGTACAAATATACAGTAAATTTTTTTATTGTGTACAATAATGAAAGATTATAATATACTGCTCAATATGCAAAGAAGTAAGAGAAAAGTAAAAATATGACCTGTTCAAATGCAGAGATCACTCTCTCCCCACATACGTGACATTGTAAGCTGCTGACACTATTGAACACAAATGTCCCAATCTTTCATTACAATGCACAAACAGATTTGAAGAGGATGTAGAATGCACTCCTGCACTTTCAGTGACACAGTTTCCCAGGCTTTGCTCCGGCGTGCGTCTTGCGTCACTACTTCTGGTCTCATGTGGTTTTTCTGTGGTTGCAACTGCTCCAGTTCACAGAGCGAGCACTAAGAGTTCTAAAACAGCTCTCATGATCACAGATCCATCCTCACATACTTACTTACTGTAACACATTAGAAAAACAACACTGGTAGAGATTATCAATCAGAAAAAAAAGCAACTGACACAGACGATTCCAGGCCCAACATTCCGATCTGGGAAATTTCCTCCAGACTTCCCTGGATGAAGCGCCGAGCCACTCGATCGGAAGCCTCGGGTTCGGACTCGGGCCCAGTCTGAATGACCTTAGCAGATGCTCCGGTAGGAATGCTGGAGTCACTGTGGTACTGTCTTTCGCTCGTACTGATGCGAGCCACAGCCATGTCATTACATTCCCCCTCTGCCCTCTGGGACCGAGACCCGGGGAGTGCAGTGAGTGATGAAACCTGCTCCCCCCCCCCCCCCCCCCGAGGCCCTGCCCTCTGGCCGTACTCAGTGTGTGGATCCAGACCTACAGGACAGGACAGTGAGTGGGCAGTGATGAAACATTGAATTCCTTAGACTCCACGGTTCGGGATGGAAGGGAAATGGCGATGGATAAGGCTGCAGGATCTTAAGTTTCCCCGCTGCATTTTTCAAAGTCAGATATAGATGTGGAAAAAGACATTTCAATTTGGAGTTGGAACAGTGAGAACGTACCTGGCACTGTACAGTGGAGTTGTACTTTCTTTTGTTTAGCTTGACTGTCGACTATTTTATCTATGTTTGGGTCTATTATACATTATTGTCGACTTATTTTCCTGCGACTACAATGAGTGAGTGAGAATCAGATGTATGAGACAGTTAGACAAAGGATTCCCTCTCAAGGCAGGCTAAACAAAAATGCTACTTTCCACACACGCACACACACACTCAGTCAAACAGCACCTGCTCTGACAGCAAAACACCCATCCAGGACAAACTGTAAACTGTTCAGTCGATGTGCACTCTGCCATACCCATGTGCGCATAGACACACTCTTCAGACGAACCCAGAGTAAACACAATAAAGGTGCACCTCTGTCTTCTGTAAACAGCTCCTCTAACCTGGGCGCCCATTCAGACAGAGCAGTCAGCCAGGATGAGCTATAACTCCGCTGAACGAGCCCATCCACCAACCCATGTGTCTGTCCCAAGCAGTAAAGAGAACAGTGAGACTACCCAGTGACCGCTGGTTTATAATCAGTCAAACACAGGCGTGTCAGCCCTGCGCCCTACGACACTGTGCTATGCACACTACACAGGGCCGGCGGCCCAGCAAAAGCCCGCTTAGCACTGACATTCTCCCTTGCCTTTTGCTAAATTGAGTCAATTCATTCTCATGACCCATGGCAAATCAACGTGACCCATTTACTGGGCTGTCTCAGCCTCGCCTGTCAGCGCAGCGCCTCTGGTCCATCAGCAAAGATAGGTTCTGCAAGAGATGACAGTGGGGAATTTAAACATTTCAAACCATGGAAAGCATAATGTTCATTTTTCTCGTAACTTGGGCCATATGGGATTTGGCACATTTATTACAGGGACAGTGGAGAAAGACTAGCGCAGCTGTGGCTGGGCGCTTATCACAGTTTGGTTGATTATAGGATCCTAAGACACAATCTTATGCCTCTTGATCCTTGTAACTAAAACCTGGATGCAGAACTTGTGGATAGCAGAGCAAATCAACAACCATCTTCTTACAGTGTAGATCTCCTGCCACAGACACCTGCAGGCACAGATGAGTATGATCAGGTTACATTCTCTGAAGGTTGTAAATGGTAAAACTGACCTTACTCGATTGTGTAGGGCTGAGTTTAAATATCCTGGCATCCATCATTGCCTACAATAAGTGCAAGTGGTGGAGACGGGGTAAAGCAAAAAGAGAACGAGAAAGAGTGTGAAAGATAAACACAGTTAATGGGGTAGAGTGGAGGGGGGGGATAAGAAGAAGGAAAGTGCAACTAGAGCAGAGGATGGCCACTGAGATAAAGAGATGGTAATTTATGATGGAAAATCCCTTTTTATCTCCCAGGTTGATTCTCTGATGCACTGAAAGGGAGCTTCAGATGCAAACTCATCACTGTTTCTCATGTCATAGCCAGAGGCAGCTACAGCACTGGCAACTCACTGTGTGTGTGTGTGTGTGTGTGTGTGTGTGTGTCAAATGGGTTATCTGCTTGGATGAGGGGGATTTTTTAAAAGGAAAAAAACAAAAACAGTAACATGTAGCCTGGCCCTGATGCACTGATAAAAAGTTTACACGTGTACAACTCCAACATCTTGGAATGGAGTTAAGAGTCTCTCAAGAGGGAGCAGTGTGCACTGTGTACGCACATGCATGTTGCAATGTCTGTGAGTGTTGTCTGTGTGTCGGACTGACTGAGAGTGTGTGTGTGTGTGTGTGTGTATGTGCGTGTGCATTCATGCGTGTGCGAGCGTGTGTGTGATTAAGGAGGGGGAGGTTATGCAGGTGGCTTGCTCCGGTGTTCTGCCAAGAAAGCAGAATACCCCGGGGTGGGGTGGAATAAATGAGAGTGGGAGAGGTGAGGGAGAGGAGGAGGAGTGCAGGAGGGGAGGAAAGGGGAGTGGAGGGGACTTGATTTAGATGGTGGTTATCCTAATCGATTCAAAATTGTTTTCTCTTTAGTCTCAGCACCCTGTGTCTCTCACTGGGGCTCGGGTGGGGCTTCCAGCGAAGGGCCAGGCCAAATGACTTCATTGCCATATGGTATCTAACCTCTCTGTCACACTCATTTACAACAATACGCATACCCATTTCCCAAACACTCCCTCTGCACTGCAACACTCAGTGTTTCTGATAAAGCTATGCCCACACACACACACACACACACACACACAGACTAATCAGTCAGTCTAGGTCGAGCCCAAGTAGCCACTAACCACAGTCAGCCTCCCTGACTAGAGCAATTACTGTACCTCCGATGAGTACGCATACAAAGACGCACACAGGATTTCTCATCAATCAATTTCACAGTGGTTTTGCAATCTGTTGTGTCTGAAGCCACAATGGTAGAAGCCTGTTTGATCTCACAAACAAAAGTTGCTGATAGCCTGAAATATTTGTTTGCTGATGTACAGTGTAGGCTGAGTTGACAAGTCAAAAGCCAAACCCGTCCACAAAACACCTCTTCACTGGAATTCACTATCTCTTTTTATTCCGTTAGTGCCTCTACCATCCAGCTAGCTACTGGCATCTATTCAACAGCCAAACTACATCCTTATGATAGACAATTGTTTACACCAAAACGAACAGAATCACATAATTGTACATCGCAAACTATACCTGAACAAATTTGACCATACGCAGCCCACATATCTAACCCAAATTCCAGCGATGACCTCAACTGTAGCCATAACCCCAAACCAAAAGATCCCAAATGTGATTGAGTGTGCAGTTAACACATCACATACCTCTGTAATTACTGTGTTTTAAGGAGAATGTAGCCTCTATAGAAGTCAATAGAATTAGGGGTTAGGCTCTGTGCATTGACAAACCTATGGACAGAGAGAGGGAGGAGAAAAAGGGGAGAAGCTATAGAGAGCTAGCGAACGAGTGTCTGTGACAGCCCGAAATATGGAATGCATTACGGAAGTGACAGTTGGGGACAGAGACACAAACAAACACATAAATCCCCCATAGACAGACACACAGATGATTGCTGAGACAGACAGGCACCCTCTGCCACAGCTATCTCTCTACATCTGCTCTGTCTCTCTCTCTTTCTCTGTCTCTATCACACCATCTCCCAACCTCAACCGCGCGCTTCCCTGGCATAACTCTCTCTCTCTTGTGCCTCAAATCATCTATCAAGCAGTTTTTTGGTTTCTCTCTTCTCTCCAGTGCCCAGGGTGCTTTGTGGACTGGGTCCTACTTCTTCTCTCTCTCTCTCTCTCTCTCTCTCTCTCTCTCTGTCTCTCTCTCTCCCAGTGCATCTCCCCGTCTTGTTTTTCAGCTTGAGGCCCAGAGAGAGGCAGAGAAAGTATTTGCCCTGTCTCTCCCTCTTTCTGGCTGTGTCTTGGCTGCTCTATAAAGGTTAGTGAGAGCATGGTGTGGGTGTTGGTGTCTCAGGGTGAGTTATGGGTACTACAGCCAGGGGACCCCAGAAAGAACAGAATGAGTGTACTGTTGGGAGAGGGATGAAAGAGAAAAAGAGAGAGGGAGGGATGGAGGGAGCGAGGGAGGGAGGGCAATTTAAGGGTTCAGAATGCCAAGAGCTGATGTGTTTGTTTTCCATCACGGCTGTTCCGGGCAATGACAGAGAGAAAAAACAAACGGCACAACTGATATATTACATACAGAGTTTCAACTCCATTCTCAAAGCAATAATTCTGCAATGAAACTGCTTCACTTATCGCCAAACTACGGTTATCTCTTCATATTTGTCAAATCGTCGCACAGGGAATTTTACAAGTTATTAAACCAACATCAAAAAGAAGTTCATTCGTTTCGCTTTCAGGAAGAAATAAAGAAGCCTACACAATGTACTGTATGTACAGTATATGGCGGTGACTGTGGGTGTGGCTTCACTGAGGACCCATCATCAAATAAACACACTGTGCAGCTGTGCAGATGAACATGAACAGAATGGGGGTCGGTTACATTAGCCATCACCATCACTGACCAAAGCGTGCACATTCACGGCATGGCTTCTGTTCAAAACCACGACTTTTACTGTATCATTTCAAAGGTGTCTGTCAGCTTTTTACACTGTGCAGTAGTCCTTTATGCTAAGTGTGAATACCTGTCTTTATAAGGTAGTGCGTTGCTCCCGTTGCGTGCAGAGACAGCTCCAGGCACGCTGTATTGTCTACCCCTCACCGTAAGGTAATGTATGGGACAGATCGGAGGGCGGAGGAGGAGGTGGAGGAAACAGTACAGTAGAGGCAGCGAGCGACCGCGGCTTGGCTCCATCAGTCCTTGACAAGCATATGGATAGAGAGACATGAGCTCCGCAGCTGGGATGGAAGAATACATGGAAGGAGAGATGAGAGGGACAGAGACGGGAGGGATGAAGGAGTGGAGTAAAAGAGAGAGAGAGAGGGAAGTGGAAGAGAGAAGAGAAGCGAGAAAGGAGTAGAGGGGAAAAGAAAAAGCAGAATAAGAAGCCAATGGGAGAAGGAGACAGAGGAAGGGGAAGACCCCCAGCGGCCCACACAAACCCAACCTATGTCTGACCCGCAGCATTTCTTATGAATGGAAGGAAATTGTCTCCCGAAAAAGCCCATTTAAAAGCATGAGTAATAACAATA